>NC_143581.1:144728218-145025856 GCF_048544385.1 Mastigoproctus giganteus | reverse complement strand
CTAATGTCCCACTCCCACAGAACCACAGACAGCCCCTCAACCAGGTTGCCAATGATCCCATCCCCGAATGAAGCATTGAGCCTTACACATATCACAAGCCAGGTGCAATCTACAACACTGAAGAATCCTGACATCCACAAAACGTGGTACCCTTGCTGCTAACATTGCAATCATCCTGGTGAGAGGTTGTAATAAACCTTGCCACCGTACAGTGGGTAACTCAGGACCCTCAAATGCACCAGAGAGAAGGCGATCATTAGAATGGGCACATTGGCCACCTCTGAGCTGCAGGCGATGCACTTGCCAACTCTCCATCTTCGACAAAGCCTATTGTATTCTGACTTTCTGACTAGCCCCAAATAAAACTCCAAATTATATCGAATCATACATAATGCAAGAGCTTCACCTTAAGGTTTCTGTCACATTACTTAAAAAAGTGCCCCTCCATACATTGTTCAAAGTAGCATGCAATGCACAGCATTTCAGCTCCACATCAACAACCCCTCTTTCGTTGTCTGGATCCCTGCTTGGATCATATTACGAACCCAAGTCCAAAGTCACCCCATGTCCAGCCATGACTACTCAACTATCCCACCAAGACAACCTCCAAGCATGAATCCACAGCAAGCATCCCTATTCTCAGATGTCCGAACCTCTGAAATGTCACAGCTCCAATGAAATCCGCCCTTGGCTGATACCAACTATTATAACCAACCATGCTAGAAAGCCAACATGCAAAAAAATCCTGTCTACGACTCAGCACTCCTGAAGCTTCCTTGTCAACTTACAGTCAAGGTTTTCACAGTATTTGGAATAAGCTTGAGACACATGAGCAGATACTCCTGCCCCAAATGACTGATGTCATCTGCTTGTCTGAAACCTGGCTGGAACTGCAACAAGAATCAATTTCTCTGCCCAAGCAGCCAGTTATAAATCATTCTTCACCTCCCGATCTCCCACCGGTGGTGGGGGTGTTGCTGTTATCATAAATGCCAACAGACTTGAGTTCCTGCATGCAGTCTCTAGCTATTCCAATCTGTTTGAAGCATTGATAGTCACCTTCAAGATAAACTCCTGCTTATTAAATCTTGGTGCAATCTATATACCTCCAACACCTCATTCTCAGACAATCAATGATATTGTGATTTGGCTAATAGATACACTCCAAGCATTTGCCATACACCTCATCTGTGGAGATTTTAACTTACCACCAAGCTTCCAAAATCTCCACGAATCACTTGGGGCTAATATTGCACCTAGTGGGCTCAAGATCATAAATGAAGGCCAGACTAGAGGTCTTCATCGCCTTGACCTCATATTATCATCTCGTTCTTGTAGCATTGACATTAAACTTGAAATTCACTTTGAATCTGATCATAGACCTATTGCTGCTTCCAACACCAAACTTTCATGTCACTAGTAATGTGAAGAGGGTCATCATCTCTCCTACCTTCCTACAAATAAACAAATGCCTTGAAGTAGCAAGATTCATTCCCTGGAGAGTTCTTGAATCAGGCAACCCAGAACTGCTCTAGACATAGTAATTTAGATTGTTGCACATTGTTACAATGTTCTTAGCAGCTAAACAGGTCTCTTATCTTTGCTCGAACTAGATGCTTGGCAGTCTCTGGAGCTAAATTACAGATTCAAGTACAAACAATACCTACATAAACGGTGGAAACAGTCTGGTGCAGCTCATGACAGAATTCAATACTCCAAAGCCAAAGCACTGTTCAACAGACTGGAATCTCAAGCCATTAAAAAATATATGAACAAGATCTTATCCAAATGCAAATTGCCATACTCTACACCTAACTGAATCAGATTCCAACTCCAGTCCCATTGAATGGATCAGCTATTCAGCCAGATTTCAGGACCACAATATATATGATTACCAACCAGGCTCCATTTCTGGTCCAGCTGATGAGCTGTTTTCCATCCAAATCAATCGAGAGCAGCTCCTTCAAGCCATGAACTCGCTGCATCTGTAATGCACTGCTGGCATGGATAAAGTTCCACATTTCATCGTAAAGTGCCATTACATGATTTCATCGTCTACTTGTTCAACTCCATCCTCTCTCATAGTGTTTCCTGCATTCTGGAGCAAATATGCTCTCACCCGACTTCCATAAGTTCAAGTACCAAGGCAGCTGAACCACTATAGACCAATATCCGTTGCAGCCGTGCTCTTAAAGCTACTGGAAAAAGGCCTTCTACCTCACATAATATGCCATCATCTTCCACAACCGCCAAAGTAACTCCATTATGTTCTCCCCAACAGATCAACTGTCTTCAACTTTCTTGCAATCCAAATGGCAATTCTAAATGCATTTGAGTCCAGAGCAGAAATGGCGGTTGTTTATGCCGATATCGAAGCTGCTTTTGATAGCCTAAATATTACAGCCCTTCTGAATCTGCTAACCAGCTTCTTCCAGATAAAAGGTGATGTTTTTGCTTTTCTGCATTCACTCCTCTAGAATAGAACAGTGTACCTCACTCGTTGCAACGCCTCCTATACCCGATCCATCCATGCAAGGTAGCATTTTATCGGGACTACTTTCTGCCATTCTCCATATTCCGTTTGTATGTAACAGAGATGATGTAATTACCTATGCTGACAATATAAAGCTCTTAACAAAAATACCACCATCAGCCGACAGAGGAGTGATCACAACAGAAATCAGTCTCTGTCAACCATTTCGGTCTTAAACCGAACCCCCAAAAATCCGTAATTGTGGTTTTCTCTCTGAAGCAGTCTCCCACGCTCGTACAACTCTCACTGGAGGGTGCCTCCGTAGCCAGGTGGGAAGGAGCAACAGTGCGTAGCACGCGCTTCTTGATTAGATCGGGGTTCGAGCCCGTCACCACCAAATACGGAGGATGCGGAAAGGTCAGGGAATGACCACTGCATATCCCCGGAGCAATATGGCTTTAGTTGCTAATGCTCCTAAAAACCAAATAACAACAACTCACTGGAGGATAGACCTAGGAACACTTATATGCACATAAATAATTTTTGATTGAATATTTATTTGAATACAGTGAAACTTCCCTTTAACGGACAGCCATGGGGAAAGAGAAGTTGTCCGTTAGAGAGAAGTGTCCGCTAACGAGAAGTCTGAGGCAGAAAAAAAAAAAAAGAAAGAAAGAAAAATCGTGAAACGTTTAATGTAAAATTAAATTAAAATATATACAGATTTTGAACAATATTTTTGTAAATACAGTAAACTCCTGCTATTCGCAGAGGTTTCGTTCCTGAGAAATGCCGCGAATACTGAGTTATGGCTCCCATAGTAATAAAGGGGTTCTGTTCCAAAGCATGAAATATATAACAAAAACTAGTCTAAAATTTTGTTTATGTATGTATTATATGTACCTTCATAATATGACTATGTACATAGACAGTACATAGTGAAATGCAAGCACATGGCATCGAAATGAAAATAAGAAACAATTTAATATTAAATGTAATACAGTATTTATTAGAAATTTCAAACCAGCAGCGCCTTTGCTAGAAAAAAAACTTACCCACCAGTGCTATCACCAGTTTCACTCAAGTGTTGATAAAGGAGTTTTGCCTTTTCACGAATAATGAGCGAACTTAAGGGAATTTTATTTTGAGTTCGGTCTTCTATCCACAGATTTAAAGCTTTTTCCATCTTTTATAATTTAACATCAAGAGTTACAGAGCAAATTTTTGAAGCAATTAGCACGTTTTCACGGACACTATAACAGATTTTTTCTACCGATTTTTGGATTGATCGTACCGTTGACTCAATGATTTTATAATGTTTTGCCACTGAGGAGACATTTTCACCATTAGAAATTTTATCTAATAACTCAATTTTATTCGCTAATGTCTTCACCTTCTTTGATCTTTTCACATTTCCCTTGTTATTCGTAGATATATTTTTGTACGGGTTAGAAAGAACTTGTCCACAATAAAGTCACTTTCTTCCGTTAACACACTCGAAAAAGTCTGTTTTACACTGCAAAATGGTAGATTTATCACTTTTGTATGCATATCAATTTATTGAGCATATAAATGAAAAGCAAACGAGGAAATCTTCAATGACAAGTGCATAACAATACTGAACAAGGATTAGCGAGAAACATCCACGCTCGCGATTTTGTCATCCCTCTTCCCCCACCAAAATGCTCACGACGCTTTAAAATTCGCATTTTTTTTTTTTTTTTTTTTTTTAGGTTTTATTTTTATATTAAATCAGCGACCGCGAATAGCGGGGGTTTGCTTTTATTTACAATTACTTACACAAGAGACAAAGAAAAATCGTTAAACGTTTAATGTAAAATTAAATTAAATTATATACAGATTTTGCGCAATATTTTTGTAAATAATATACATACAATTGTGCTATGCATATTGTGACTTTATCTTAAGAAAAATACATACAGTAATCACTTATTTTCTTCTGCACCTTCTTCCAGCTGATAATTTTGTTTTCAACATTTGTTTGGAGTGAAGAAACCATCGAAAGTCCTTCAGTATCTTCTTCAGCGGCGAAAAACATTTTTAAACGATTGATTTGTATGAGCTCGTCTTCTATTTTCATCGGTGGTTCGTCATTAATATGTTCTTCGACAGAATGACCTCCTTCCATTTCTTCATCCTCATGAGGAACTTCTTAAAAAGTATCGTTGATATCTAGAGCACCATCTTCTGTAGTTAGGTTTGAGTCTATATCTTTGTAGCCAGGGTCACTTGTAGCAGAAGTATCATACATTATCAATAGATGTTAAAGTTCTTGTTCTTCTTGGTGCTCCACATTGCTGTTCACAACTTCAATTTTTGCGTTTGAGAAGCCAGACTTTACAAAACAGTTCACGACAATTTGTTTTCTAATTGCGTTTACTGAAGAGGAAATCCATTGAATCACATCTAGGATGCTGAGTTTCTTTGCAAGGTCACTTGCACATGTTACATCGTTCATGTTTGCAATGAGATGTCTTAAAACACGTTTTCTGTAGTGAAGTTTAAAATTTTTATTATCCCTTGATCCAAGGGCTGACACTCTGCAGATGTGGTTGGTGGCAGAAAAATGATTTGAATTTTGGACAGTTCAATGTGCGAATGAGATGCAGCATTATCCATGAAAAGAATAATTTTTCTGTTTTGACGAATCATGTTTTTGTTAAAGTGACTTATCCATTCGCTCATAGTATCTTGTGTCATCCACACTTTTTTTTATTAGACTTCCAGTCAACATTCAAAAGATTCAACTTTATGCCCTTGAAACAATGAGGATTTTGTGGTTTTCCTATTACAAGAGGTTGTTCAAAGTCTCCCAGCATATTTGTACACAATAGTACAGTCAAGCGTTCCTTAGAAAATTTTCCGCCCTGGCACTTTTCGTTTTTTAGACTCATTGTTTTTTCAGGAAGAGCTTTAAAAAACAATCCTGTTTCATCACAGTTGTAAATATCCTTATATTTACAACTGTGATGAAACAGGATTATATTTTCAAAATCACGACATAAATCTTCCAATTTGACAGTCCACTCTGTTACAACCCCAGTATCAACAGATCCACCTTCACCACTTACGGTTTTCCAAGAAATTTTATGCTGAGTTTTGAACTTGTCTAGCCATCCCACAGAAGCTTTGAACTCATTTCTCCCATAGATTTCGCCACGTTCAAAGCCTTTTCCCTAATAATAGGCCCATTAATGGGAATTTTTTAGCACGTGCGCTACAAAACCACTCATACGTAACATTGTCAATTTGAAGTCCAACAGTTTTCGGGAATGATTTTTGAACCTGATCATTTCCGTGTTGCCAAAATTGTTTGAGCAGTTCATTTTTTTTCTTTAGGATGTCGCTTACCTGCGTCTTCCTGATTTTGAATTTTGCAGCAAGATTGCGAACGCTATTTTTTTGCCGATCATACGCATTAATGAGTTCGACTTTATCTTTTAAAGTTAAATGTTTACGAGAAGACATTGTGCACTTCACACGACACTGAACAAAGCTGAAAACTCAAACTCAAAAGACGAAAGGCCGACCAAATTCCCCGCCCCCCTGCACACACCGAATTCATCAGAAGTTTTACATGTGCCTTAAAATTCTTGAAAAAGTGTTTAGAACCGCGACGTAAACCTTGATAAAATTCAGAGCATCGGAAATAGAAAATAAACACACGATTGAGGCAATACGTGGAAGAAACGTTCCTAGAAAAAGGGCTGTGAGCTCGCCCGCTGTCCATTATGGGGAGATCAAATTAAGTGCTAATCTAAACGAAACAGTGCAGAATGCCTGTCCGCGTCCGTTACAGAGAATGCCACTAGACAGAAGCTGAAAACACGTTAAAACCAATAGAGGAGAGTTGGGGAATTTGAAAATGTCCATTGTAGAGAGATGTCCGTTAGGAGAAGTTTCGCTGTATTAGAAAAGAATGTGAATAATGATATGTATTAATCACAAAAAATTAAAATAATATATTATTTCGAAACATTTGGCAATGCAACACATAAAGCAGACAAGGTTATACTCTCCCATTTCACCTCTCCATTCATTCCAAATGCCTGTTCAGCTCAGCCTTAAATTTATTTAGGCTATTAGCTTCCACAACAAAAGATGGAAGCCTGTTCCACCAATCAACTACCTGCTGGCTAAAGGCAAATTTCCGCACATCTATTCTACAACTGTCTTTCCTCAATTTGAAACTGTGCCCCCTCATGTTCTTAGTCTGGGCAAGAGGAAGAATCCCATGGCCTCTCCGTAGCCAGGTGGGAAGGAGCAGCAGTGTGTAGCACACGCTTCTTGATTAGACCGGGGTTCGAGCCCGTCACCACCAAATACGGAGGATGCGGAAAGGTCAAGTGAATGACCACCGCATATTCCTGGAGCAATATGGCCTTAGTTGCTAAAGCTCTTAAAAACCAAATAACATAACAAACAGGAAGAATGCCATCAGCATTCAGCTTGCTCAACCCATTCAAGATATTGAGCTATGAAATATGTAAGAAAATTATAAAAGGAAAGCATAATAGAAGTACATGCAGAGGCAGAGTTACTGTGAAGCTTAAGCTTCAAGGCCCCTCACTTGCATTGGCCCCTTCAAGACCCTGGGAGGGCTTAGCAATATGTTCACATGTTTTTGTAAAATTTGAAAGAGTAAGATATTTTAACCGCAATCGTTTAAAACCGCTGTGTCTTTCCACTCCGACTTCCCCTCATATGGAGTGGCGTTGAAGTGGCCACCAGCTTTACTAAGAAAAATAATATAAAATTTTGCATTCTTTTTCTTTCAGAGGGCCCCAAAAATTGTATAATCTTCAGGTCCCACAAAACCTGGATCTGCCCCTGCACAGATATGAAAAATGCTGTGATGCTTTCTGCTTTTGCACCTTCTGTATCGCCAGTTTTCTTGAATGGCAGTACTCTCTGATGTTGAAAACTTAAGGGCTCTTTGGCTTTCTTGTGCATCATTTGTATTACGGTGCCTTTCAATATCATTTAATTTGGCTGTCAGCGTGTATTTACAATATTTACAAAAACTTTTTAAATAATCCCCATCTAATTTGTAGAGCCAGTTCTTATATTTACCATCTTTGAGCCATTGATCACGAAAGTGTTGGATATATTTTTGCTAATTTTCACGAAGGACAAAATTACACACTATAGTTTAATATGAAAATATGACCTTAGTTACTATTAATAAAGTTAATAAATAAAGTTAATAAAGCAAATCAAAAAAATAGTTACCTACCCTAAGTAATTGAATCATCACAAATAGAAAAGGACAATTTTCGTCAGTGATCTGTTAAACTTATTCAGAACAGTGGTTTGCATGCAGAAACAATTAAATTATTGCATCTATATACTTCGTTAAGTTGAACTTCGTTAGCAGTTAAATTGTACGTTTAAATAAATACATATAACGACGTAGATTACAAACGTAATATAATTAATAACATAACATAATTAATTAATAAATTAATAGAATCATGACTCAGACCAGAGCAGCAAAGCAAAAGGCTCAAGCTAATGGAAGTGCTGTGGCTCAGAGCAGAACTGAGGGGGGCAGTTGTCCTCTGACTGACAGTCTTATAAAATGCACTGTTTGCTTGATGTTTGCAGACAATCGGGTACGGGACATGATACTGCCAAGGGGGATGTCTTTGTGTGTGCGCGATGCAAGGAGTGTATCGATATCAGGCAACAACTCGGCGTTCTTGTGGGCCTATATGAGAGCTTGAAGGACAGGGTGGATGCCCTCGAAGAAACTAAATTGAGGGGCCCATCAAGCTCTCAGCTGCCCACATCAACGCCAGAGCTTGCACTTGGGTATCGCGTGACACAGAGACAACCCCTAAGGCAGAATGCGCTGGTCCCGAAGGAACTAGTAGTTGTTGGTGACTCTATTGTCAGGGAAACGGGGAACATGCTTTGTAAAAAAGATAGGTGGAACAGGACCAGGGTATGTCTGCCAGGGGCAAAGGTTGATGACGTTGTAGAGCGAATATCATCTTTTAAGGGCACAAAAGGTGATATAGTTGTACACGTTGGCACTAATAATATTAAGAGTAGGAGACCGGCAGAATTACTTAACAAGTACAGGTCACTGTTGAACAAAAGCCGAGAATTAGGGTTGAATTTGAAAGTGTCTGCAATTCTGCCCAGACACGATAGGAGGGAGTATATGATGAGAGCCTTGTCGATCAATTCGGCCCTGGAAAGATTGTGCAAGGATCAAGGGGTAGAATTTTTTTCAGCCTGGACTGTACTTGTTAACAGGAGAGATTGCTTCTACAGGGATGGGATACACTTAAATAGAAAGGGTGCAAGAATATTTGCTGATGCTATCGAGGCAGTGTTAGGTGGGTCGGAAAACTGCTAGCTTGGGGGGAGACAAAGACCAATAGATTGACAGTAGCCACTGGCAGAGGTGAAAGAGATTCTTGCACTGTTTCTATTAGAATGAGCAGAAGCCTGAAAAACAAGATGCATGGTATTTCAGAGACTGCTGGGAGCCATTGCGGTACAAGTAAACACATGGGTTGTGTTAGGGTAGCTAAGAATAGAAACAGGTGCAGGTATACTTGCGTGTACACCAATGCTAGGGTTTAGTAAATAAATTTGATGAATTTGAGGTATTGCTCAAAACATCGAAGGCAGATATTGTTGGGATATCAGAGACGTGGTGTCACACAGATATAAGGGATGCAGAACTGCAATTTGGGGAGTACAACGTCTACAGAAAGGATAGACAGGATAGGAAGGGGGGAGGGGTTATGCTATTAGTTAAGAAACACATAAAAACCAAGGAAGTGAAGCCAGTCGACATCGCTGGACAGTGCAGTGTGGAGTCAGTTTGGTGTGACATAAACATTGGGAGATCAAAATTGAGAGTAGGAGTGTGCTATAGGCCTAATGACTCTAATGAGTATAATAAGGAACTGTACAGGGAAATAGAGTGGGCCAGTAAATCAGAGTGTCTTATAATGGGAGATTTTAATTTCCCAGATATTGACTGGAATTTGGGGCCTGGTTACTCACACACTAGCAGGGCTTTTGTGGATTTATTGGATGATTGTTTTCTACATCAGCATGTTCGGGAGGCAACTAGAGGGAGTAATACTCTTGATTTGATTATCAGCAGTGATTCTTAATGCATTAAGAATCTGCAGATAAATGAACCACTAGCTGGCAGTGATCACAGTGTGCTGAAGTGGGATTTACTCAAAGAGGTAACTACCATTAGGGGTAAAGGGAAGGGTTATTGCTTCCGTAAAGGCGACTACGATGGACTGAGACAGTATTTAAATTCTATACAGTGGGACCAACTGATGATGTTACCAACAGCAAATTCAAAATGGGAAGCATTCAAAGAACTTATCTTGGAAGCTACTAGGCTTTACATACCAACTAAGAAATATTGTTCAAGGTTTAGGCCAAAATGGATGTCAGATGAACTAATGAGGCATATGGCAAAGAAGAAAAATGCATGGGATACATACAAATTAACACATGACACAGAAGCCTATGATAGATACAAGTTGATATGCAACCAAGTTACAAAGGAGGTTAGGCAGGCGAAGGCAGATTACGAGAAATCCTTGGCAAGGGATGCAAAGAAAAACAGCAAAGAGTTCTTTACTTATGTAAACTCTAGAAGGAAGGGGATGAATCAGATTGGTCCACTTGATATTGATGGGTCAAGTGTTGATGATCCTGCTCAGGTAGCTAACAAACTAAATGAATATTTTGCATCGACATTCACACATGAGGAGTTATTCAGCGAGGGGAATGCCAGAGGTGTATTCAACTCTAGCAGTAAGCTACAGAATCTTGAAATAACTGGGAGTAAAGTGGAGGAGAAATTGTTGAAGATAAACACAAGAAAGGCACCCGGGGTGGATGGGATCTATCCAGTTATATTAAAGGAGGCAGCAAAGGAAGTAAGCAAACCCTTAGCCATAATTATGAGAGCTTCCTTGGACTCAGGGGAGGTACCCATAGACTGGAAATGTGCAAATGTGACCCCAATTCACAAAGGAGGATCAAAGGCTGACACAAGTAATTATAGACCTGTGAGCTTAACTTCTGTTCCAGGAAAATTAATGGAGGCACTGGTTAAAGAAGCACTGCAGGATCATTTAGACAAGACTTCAGTTATAGCTCAGACACAGCATGGTTTTGTTAAGGGGAAGTCTTGCCTGACTAACTTGATTGGATACTATGATGCAGTCACAAAAGAACTGGATGCAGGGAATAACTTTGATATTATATACTTGGATCTTAGAAAGGCTTTTGATACTGTTGCACATGGAAGACTGCTACACAAATTGGAGCAGTGTGACATTGGAGGCAAATTGCTGCTATGGATAAAGGGGTGGTTGAGGGGGAGAAGACAGAGAGTGGTAATCAATGGACACTGCTCATCGTGGACTGATGTTATTAGTGGAGTCCCTCAGGGCTCAGTGTTGGGTCCATTATTGTTTTCTGTATTTATAAATGATATTGATGATGGTATATCGGGCTTAATGTCCAAGTTTGCAGACGATACAAAGGTTGGCAGGGTTGTCAAGGACACTACTGACACTATGCTGCTGCAACAGGATCTGGAAAGGTTGAGCAGATGGGCTGAGAGGTGGCAAATGAAGTTTAACATTGACAAATGTAAAGTACTACACATGGGAAACAGCAACCCCAGAGCAACGTATCAACTCTGTGGTACTACGCTGACAGTGGTAGAGAATGAAAGGGACTTGGGGGTGGTTGTGCAGGCAGATATGAAGTTCTCTGAGCAGTGCAGACGGGCTGCAAGAGTAGCTCATGGAGTATTGTCAATGATATACGGGAATTTTTCCAGCAGGGATAAGGAGGTGATTATTCCATTGTATAAGGCGATGGTCAGGCCACACCTAGAGTACTGTATACAGGTCCTCATTTCAAGAAGGATGTAGAGCTGCTGGAACGAGTACAGAGAAGGGCAACAAGATTAGTGAATGGAACAAAGGGGTGCTCTTACGAAGAAAGGCTTAAGTTTTGCAAATTACAGTGTCTGGATACTAGGCACCAGCGAGGTGATCTGATAGAGGTGTATAAAGCCTTGAATGGTTTAAGCATGCTCAATGCTGATAGGATTCTTCCTCTAGCTCAGAAAAATCACCTGAGAGGGCATAAATTCAAATTGAGGAAAGACAGATGTAGGATAGACGTGCGGAAATTTGCCTTTAGCCAGCGGGTGGTTGGTTGGTGGAACAGACTTCCATCCCTTGTGGTGGAGATTGATAGCCTAAATAAGTTTAAGGCTCAGCTGGACAGGTATTTTGAACGAACAGAGGGGTGAAGTGGAAGTGGGTTTTTTTTTTTTTTTTGGCTGATGCTGCATAAGCTTGCTTTCTTGCATCAAATGCCTCTACTAATGCTAATGCTAATATACAGTTATCCCTTTGTATAAGGCAATGGTCAGGCCATCCTTTGAGTACTGCATACAAGTCTGGAGGCCTCATTTTAGGGAGGATGTAGAGTTCCTTGAGAGTGTACAGAGAAGGGCAACAATGGGAATGAAGGGGCCCTCTTACCAAGAAAGGCTTAAGTTCTGCAAATTGCAGCAGCTGAGACTAGGCACCTGCAAGGTGATCTGATTGAGTTTTATAAGGCCTTGAATGGATTGAGCACACCGAATTCTGATGGGATACTTCCTCTTGCTCAGATTACGAACCTGAGGGGGAATAAATTAAAATTGAGTAAAGACAGTTATAGAATAGATGTGTGGAAATTTGGCCTTTAGCCAGCGTGTGGTTAATTGCTGGAACAAACTTCCATATGTTGTTGTTGTGGAAATAGATAGCTTAAATAAATTCAAGGAGGAACTGGACAAACATTTAGAGGGAATGGATGTGTGAAATTGGTTTTTTTTTTTTTTTTTTGTTGACTGATGCTACATAAGCTCATATGCTTGTTTCCTTGCATCACATGCCTACTTTACTACTATTGCCCAAAATATAGTACTAGTACTACTACGACTACTATATTTTGAGCAGGAAACCCTCTATATTAGGAAAGTTAGACTGCAGAAAGTCGAATTTAAAAAAAAGGAAGTTGAGTTTTGAGTGGAAATGCATATTATATTTTTCTCTGATCTGTAAATAATCCAGCAACAAATTTTCAATAAAATATAATAATTACTGACATCAGAGTAATAAAATTACAACTTGTTCTGTCAAATAGTAACAAAATGCAAAGAATATTTTAAAAAATAATAATAAAATAAAATAAATTACAGCAATAAGTAACATATATTAATATTACAAACTATGTTTGATGATCGCTGACGTCATGGACCATTCATAATTTATGAATGGTCCATGATGGACCATAATTTATGAATGGTCCATCATGTAAACTTATGAAACCTGAAATAATAAAATCACTTATTACAGAATTATTACAAAGTTGGCATTGCATTGTGCACATAAAGCAAATGAATGTGTGTTTCTTTATTTAGAGGTGTGCATTCATTGTTCACTCAGCGCAAAAGAAAAGGTGTGGACAAGAAAAATAACTTTATGAAATTCATATTATATCTTAACGAAAAGTGTAAATTATTCAAGCCTGTGCCCACCAAATATGGAGGATGCGGAAAGGTCAGGGAATGACCACCGCATATCCCCGGAGCAATATGGCCTTAGTTGCTAATGCTCCTAAAAACCAAATAACAAACAAACAATCATGTAAACTAATGAAAACTGGAATAATAAATTTACTTGCATCTTCAGCCTTTCTATCACAAGTTAGAAAAGAATGGCGGTAATGGGTACAATTTTTTTGTAGTCTGAGAAACTTGAAAATGTAGAATCACTGAATAGTACATGATGCTTGATAACAGCTGCAGAACTTTCTTTCCCTGCCATTAAAGCAAATCAAAATCTGTGATTGGCTGATTTTTTTTTTTTTTTTTTTTTTTTTGTTAGTTTCTCCTTCAAGTAACTGCAACAAATTTTCCCACCACAAATGAAAACAGAGCAGATACATGTGAAAGCATTATAAAATATATTATTCATGGCCAGCGACCAAGTTCAGCCCTATTGGCTGTAAAAAGAAACAAAGCAATAGACAAGGGTCGAATGTTGTTGTGAAAAATAGCTAATGAACCTCAAAACCATAAATTTAACAAAACTGCATGCTTTGTAGTGACCGAAGTAGATGCTTTACTCTGCCTGATCATTGTTTATTCTTCTCTCTGAACACCACGGGTTAAACGCTTGGTTTTTCCAAAAATTTTGTCTTTCATTTAGCTCTTAGTAGACTGGAACCCCTTAAGAGAATAGAGAAGTGAAATGCCTCCTGCATTCGTTTTCTTTAATTTAAAAATTTTCATTAAGGGAGTACATGTGCCCCCACCCCCTGAATATGCCCATGCTGGAGGGTGTAGTTATTCCAAGTGTGACTAAACACAAAGATCTTGGTGTAACTTCCAACCCAAAGCTTAGGTTCAACAGCCACATATTTGTTCTAGGCAAGATAAGCCAAATGTGCTGGATTGCCCATCAACATCTCCTTCATATCGGATTCAAAAACTACAATAAGATATATCTGCAAACCATTGTGTACTCCACTGTTCTATATGCTTCTGAAATATGGGACTCTGCAGCACCTTCTCTCATGAAACCTATCCTCACTAGCAAATACTAGATACTGAAGTGGGCAACCCACAAACATTTCCTTCCTTTCCAACAGAAGACCACCAGCATGGCTGATTAGCTTCAAATCTCACTGCTGCCTCAAATAATCTGCATGAGAATTGCAACCACTGTCAAAATGCTGGTTGGCAAAATCAGCTCCCCTGACTTCTGGGACATGTGCCACCTCCTTCCCTAAGAGCCACTCCTCTTCAACTGCAGCAGAACAGGCTGAAGATTGGTGACAGATTTCTACCCGGCCAAGTACTTCCCACAATATGAGCCCTGCTAATGATTGGAATAGACCTTGAGAAGTTCGCTTCAGATTGCAATTACAGGCATTTGCTGGCCGAACTGGTTCCGCTGTTGTATGGCCCTTGATGTCGACTCTCAATATAGTATCCTCACTTGCTATCTGAGGCACAAAACGGCACATTGCACGTACATAGACGAACTATTTCACTTCACTTGAAAATACAAAACTGAGTAGAGACTAACTTAGTGCATGCCTGTGAGAAATGCTGACTTATGAGCATACATGTGCTTTGTAATTGCTTTGTACAAATGTACGTGTACATAATTCTAGCTATATTATTAGCTATATGGTGCAAGGAAGCCTGAAGCTTATGCTGCACCAGCCAAAAAAAAAAAAAAAAAAATTCTGAAGAGAGAGAGAGAGAGTCAGAATTAGAAGGGGAATCACCAAGAAAGGGAAGAATGATGATATCCAGCTCAAGACCCTGGATGTGCTAAGCCTATACTCACCAGATATGAACCCCCTGGAGTTGAATATATTTGGATATTCACATATCTTATAGCATGTTTTTATGTCACGTTTTAGTTTAATTTAATTTAATGTCATGTTTTAATTCTCATCTATTTGTGATACATGTTTTTGTGTTACCGCATAACCTTGTCAAGCCCCTGGCCTCCTGACTGTGGCACATGTTTTTGTGTTACCGCATAACCTTGTCAAGCCCCTGGCCTCCTGACTGTGGCACATGTTTTTGTGTTACCGCATAACCTTGTCAGGCCCCTGGCCTCCTGACTGTGGCAGGCACATATTGTATCTTTGCTTTGGACAATGTGGATGCCATGTATGCAGTATAGTACAATAAAGATTAATTCTTTCTGTAAGGCCCTTTGATCTTCATCAGAGAGAGAAAGAGAGATGGATGTCAAGGCATTTTAGATAGCCACCTGATTTCACACCATATTCTGTTTAATGGAAAAATGGCTTTCTTTTGATGGCTATGCTCAGACTGAACATATCTTATTGGTTCCGGATTTGCCCTGCTGGGTGTGTCAATTGAATAACACTAATGATCTGTGTTTTGCTAGGTGGGATAATTATGAGCAGGAATGAAATTAGTTTTTGAAAACATGTACATGCTTGAATAGAGGGATAGGTGTGGGGTGGGTCCTTTTTTCTGAAAAATAAAATTTGTATCTCTATCTATATATGTAAAATAGCATTGCAGTAAATTTGCATCCAGGCTGTTCAACTACATGTGAACAAATATAAACCAACACATTTTTGCATTGTGTACAGCATTGTAAACATGAATGTATGTGCAAAGGCAAATGAATCCAATTCCAGATGAATTCCCCATCCAAATATCCCACTGCACACTTGCTGAAGTTCAACAAGTTAATTTCAGCAAATGTATATGGGCTATTTGGATGATGCCTAATGTTAGAAAGCAAATCAATTTCAGAGACAAATCAAGTTTCAAATAAAGTAAATACATGATATAAAGATGTAAAAAGTATATTTATGTGGTAAACAACAGTTATGATATTCAGTAAGTTATAAAGTCTATAACTGAAGTAAAAAAAGCTTCAGGCATATGAGATATAAAACGTTACCCTACATAGGTTGACAAAGGGGGGACACAGACTAATAGATTAACAATAGCAGCAGGCATAGGTGAAAGTGATTCTTGCACTGCTTCTATTGGAAGGTGCAGCAGTATGGAAAGCAAGGTGCCAGGGATTTCAAGGCCTACTGTGAGTCATTGTGAAACAAGTAAATACGTGAGATGTGTTAGGGTAACTAATAGTAAGAATAGGTTTATGTACATTTAAGCTAGGAGCATAGTAAATAAATTTGATGAATTTAAACTGCTGGTCAAGTCTTCAAATAGGGGCATTGTTGACATATCAGAGACATGGTGTCACTCAGATATAAGGGTTGCAGAATTTGAATATGGGGAGTACAATATGTGCAGAAAGGACAGTTTCTGTAGTGTCATTAAGTCAAGGGGCACCACAGGTCACTCCCCAATGGTGCATTTGTATACTCTGCCGCAATTCAGACTGTAAAGGTCAGGGATAATGTGACTGTTAGTGTTGGTTTGCGTATGGTAGTGTTGGGTTGTTTTTATCTTTTGTTCCTCCACCCCTAGTGGACCTGAAGTTGCCTGTTCTTGCCTCAAGGAGGCAGGCCAGGTGTAGTAGGGAATAGAAAGGTCTCTGGTGGGAGTGAAGCCTGAGCTTTCCAGGGAAGTCCCCAGGAGAGGAAAAAAAAAAAAAGAACTCTGGAAAGTGAAAAAAAGGGAGTGGAAGTTCAGGGGAGGAGGGAAAGAACAGATGAAGGTAAAGAAGGTGGATGATAGGAAGACTTTCTGCCTGGAAATAGGAAGCTAAAGGGATAGAGGGGTACGCCTGTGGGAGGAGTCCATCCCCCACCCAGCACAAGATACTGTTAAGAACAGAGAAAATTTGTGGTGGTAGAGTCCACCACCCAAAAAGTTTGGTTTGGGGAGGGAAGGGAAACAAGGATCATAGAGCCAGGACACCCTATGTGGGAAATGAGATTAAACTGCAGATATGCAGTACTTCCCTGTAAGTAATCCCACTAGCCAGTGTCAGTATATCCCACTCCATGCCTCAGGTCAATGGGCAAGGCAGGTGGTTTTCTAATGGGCTGTTGGTAGGTAGGTAGGTAGGTAGGTATGTTTGTTTGTTGTTTAATGGCACAAGGGCTACTGAGGCCATATTGTGCCTGCTAATAGGCTGTCCTCCTACTGTTAATGTCATTAATGCCAATGTGTACAGCAATATCATACTCTGGTCCTGTTCCACCTATTCTTTTTGCACAATATATTTCCCTGACAATAAAGTCCCCAACAATAGCTGGCTCTTGTGGGACCAGCACATTCTGCCTTGAAGATTGTCGATGTATTGCCTGATGCACAAGAGTAAGCTCTGGCATTGAGTTGGGCAGTTGAGAGCTTGATGGGCCTTCCATTTTAATTTTCTCGAGAGCATTTACCCCGCTCTTCAAACTTTCATAGACATCCATCAGAACACAGAGTTGGTGCCTAATTTCTTCACACTCTCTGCACCTAGCACGCACGCACAAAGACATCCTCCTTGGCTAGGTCATGTCCTGTTCCAAAAAGGTTCGCAAACATTTCACAAGTTGCACATTTTTTTTAAACTATGATGTGTTACAGAATTTCACCTTTCAGTTTTCCCCTGATCCACAGCACTCCTGTTGCTTTGTGCCCCATTGCTTTGCTGCTTTGGAGTTGTCACTTTAGTAAAGAAGTTGGGTAGTATTCAAATGCAGTTATTGAAATAGTTTGATAAAATAACATTGCACTATGTTGCATTTTTCTGTTGTGACTGTTTAGGGACACTTGTCCCAATAGTGACAAAACTCTGTCTTAGACATTAGAAATAACTATGTTTATCAATAAGTTAACCTATAGTAACTAATATTATTTTTCAATAAGAATGCATACATCAAATAACATCACCACGTTGTGAATCTGTTATTCTTTAAATACTTAATGGTGCTGTTACCACAAATTTCTTATATAACAGTGTAGGCATTATTTTCACAAACAATTATTACTTTAACTAGATATGAATAATTTCAAAATAATCAGCTGAAAGATACATTTGTTTAGGTGCAGATTTATTCTCCTGCTACAAATGGAGTTGTGAGAAGTTTTACTAGATTCCGTAAGACAGCATATGGAGGAACTTTTCGTAATGATGGAAGATTATTAGCTGCAGGAAGTGATGATGGATTTGTATATCTGTATGATGTTAAAACTCGGTCCCTTCTTAGAATCTTCAAAGGACATAAAGCGTGAGTTGGCTTTCATTATTTTGGAGAAACATATTGGAGCATTTTTAATTTTAAAATATATCGTATAACTGATTTCACTAGGTTAAAAGTGGTAAAATATGTTGGAATAGCTGATGAGCCAGGTTACTGCACATGATCTTTCTAAAGTGTCTTTTTTACTGTATGTGTACCTTAAAAAATAGTTCAAACAAGATAAGATTTTAGAACAAACAAAAAATAAATTGAATTTGGTGGTGGGGAGGGAGACTAAAAGAAAGGCTCAAGTAATGGAATCATAACTGAATAAAAGGCCTAAATGAGCTGAAAACCATTTCCTAAACCCGGCGCCTCTGTAGCCAGGTGGGAAGGAGCAGCAGTGCATAGCACACGCTTCTTGATTAGACCAAGGTTCAAGCCTGTCACCACCAAATACGGAGGATGCGGAAAGGTCAGGGAATGACCACCGCATATTCCCGGAGCAATATGGCCTTAGTTGCTAATGCTCCAAATAACAACTTAATTTCCTAAACCAGAGTAAAGTGTATATATTTAACAAAGGTTACCATGTGCATGAATCTTGTTTTCATCATGAAAACTTTGGTGTGTACAGTGCAGTGCAGTGCAGTGTTTAATTTAAATATAAATATTACAGTTGACCATCTTACATAACATAAAATCATTTTAATTTGTTCACTTTATTTATTTATTTATTTTTTTTTTTTTTTGTGCTCCTCTTCTCCTTACCCCTCCACTTCTTTAATGGGAAACTTTTTACTATATAAATTTGATGTATTAAATGAAAGTTGGTTACTATTTGCACATACAATTGGTGTTCTCTGATTAGCCTTTATTGTTCTTATCCATTTGCTTATTAACTAAGCAGTTTTATCAAAAGGATTAAGTGGCTGCCTGCATTTGCCACTCATCTACCAACAGCCAGATAATGTCTTCAAGTTGCATTCTTAAAGAATTTGATATGTTCCTTTTCTTCTTCTCCCACCATTAAATGAAAAATTAAATCAGTAAAAAAATCATTTCACTATAGTTTCTGAAAGAGTATTAGTTTGGAAGAAAGCTAACTTTTTAAATTTGAAAGCCTAGTTGAAGTTCATTATAAATAGACTTGAAATAGTCACTAAAGTAAAATCAGCAGACATTGGGTGCGGTTATTACTTTTTTATCAATTCTTGAATTAGAATTTTAGTAAAGAGATTGGACAATTGGAGATTTTTAAAGGGGGTATTACAAATACCAGTCTTTTTGCATAAAAAATGAAAGGATTTTGTTGATTTACTGAGTATTTTTTTTATTTGCAATCATTCATTCACAAAACAGGCAGTTGCCCATCTGCATTCTTTTTAAGTATTATTATTAGTGAGGGTGAATGATACAAGGAGGAAAGCTTATACAGTATCATGCAAAAAAAAAAAAGAAACGATTTCATCCATTATGGCTATGTGATTAATCCATAAACTTATTCGAACTACCCACTTCAACAACACCAGATGGAAGTCTGTTCCAACATTAGTAAATTAAAATTTACATTATGGTTGCAATGTCTCTAGATTAAAGTAATGTACCAACTTGGATATTTTAAATGGATTGCTTAGATAGATTTTTTAAAACTCAATAGGCTTGTGAGAGGGATAGTTATCTTTTTGCAGAAAAGAATGAAAGCCTTAATATTTCTCAGGGAGAAGATTGGGAGGATAGGTTTGCAAACAGTAATCTGTTCCAAGTGTGACGAGAATGCATAAATCCAAAATCAGAGGTCACAGTGATATTTTTGTGGGTTCTAGTGCTGGTTTTAACTTCCAGAGGTATATTTCACTTTAAATGTCAGATTAATCATACAAAAAGCTCACACTTTTCAGAGAAAGTTAAATCGATCATGCCGTCATATACTAAAGTCCCAAATGAGAAGAGTTAACCAAGCAACTAACTTCATCATCTGAAACAGAAGGGGCCAAACTATGGCATGCATGCTACTTGTGGCCTGTGCATCTCTTGTTAGTGGCCTGCCTGCTCATGTGAAAAATATAATGTACAATATTATACATCTATTTGAAAAATGAAGCTAAAAGACATATACAGATAACCCCTGCTTAATGCTGATAATTCGTTCTGGAAAAACAGAGCGCTAAGTGACTCAGTGCTAAGTGAGCATCATATTCCCATACTGTAACATATGTATCTGTGAGTCGCAGTCTATACCACCGCAACTCACAAATAATAAACGGTAGTGAAAAGACACCAAATGTTGGTCAAAATCTGTACATATAAAATATTTTCCTTTACATATGTATATAATTATGCGGTAAGTAACTACATTACAGAACACAATTAAACTTAAAATGCCAATTAAAATCATGAATCTATTAATCCGATGGTCCCCAGACTGTTGGGGTTTCGTATCTTTGATCGATTTTGGCTTGTACTTTGGCCCTCTTCCTGGTAAACTAAAAGGGGTTTTACTTTAAAATCGCCTGCAGTGTTGCCACTCAACAATAAAGTGAACCGATCCTTCGTCACTTTGAAGCCTGGCATGTTTTTTCTTCTTCCGATATGAAATTTCTTTTAGGCATTTGTTTCCAAAAAAAAAAAGTTCTGTTTCATCTGTTAAAAACTTTTGTTGAAATGGGAAACTTTTATTAAGAAGTATAAGACCTCTTTGAAGAAGTTCTTTTTTGAAAGTTACAGCTCCTTCTTAGCATTAGCATTAGTAGAGGCATATGATACAAGAAAGCAAGCTTATGCAGCATCAGGCAAAAAAAAAAAAGCTCCCATTTCATCCCTCTGTTCGGAGGTATTTCATTCCTCCAAATACCTGTTCAGCTCAGCCTTCAATTTATTTAGGCTATGAACTTCCACAACAAAAGATGGAAGTCTGTTCCACCAATCAACTATCTGCTGGCTAAAGGCAAACTTCTGCACATCTAACCTACAACTGTCTTTCCACAATTTGAATTTATGCCCTCTCAGGTGATTATTCTGAGCAAGAGGAAGGATCTCATCAGCATTGAGCACACTCAAACCATTCAAGGCTTTATACACCTCAATCAGATCACCTCGCAGGTGCCTAGTCTCCAAACACTGTAATCTGCAAAACGTAAGCCTATCTTCATAAGAGCAACCCTTCGTTCCATTCACTAATCTTGTTGTCCTTCTCTGTACTCGTTCCAACAGCTCTACATCCTTAAAATGAGGCCTCCAGACCTGTATACAGTACTCAAGGTGTGGCCTGACCATCCACTGGCTAAAGGCAAACTTCTGCACATCTAACCTACAACTGTCTTTCCACAATTTGAATTTATGCCCTCTCTGGTGATTATTCTGAGCAAGAGGAAGGATCCCATCAGCATTGAGCACACTCAAACCATTCAAGGCTTTATACACCTCAGTCAGATCACCTCGCAGGTGCCTAGTCTCCAAACACTGTAATCTGCAAACTTAAGAGGGCGCCTTCGTAGCCAGGTGGGAAGGAGCAGCAGTGCGTAGCACACGCTTCTTGATTAGACCGGGGTTCAAGCCCGTTACCACCAAATACGGAAAATGCGGAAAGGTCAGGGAATGACCACCGCATATTCCCGGAGAAATATGGCCTTAGTTGCTAATGCTCCTAAAAACCAAATTACAAACAAACAACAAACAAAACTTAAGTCTTTCTTCGTAAAAGCAACCCTTCGTTCACTTCACTAATCTTGTTGCCCTTCTCTGTACTCGTTCCAGCAGCTCTACATCCTTCTTGAAATGAGGCCTCCAGACCTGTATACAGTACTCAAGGTGTGGCCTGACCATTGCCTTATACAAGGGGATAATCACCTCCTTATCCCTGCTAGAAAAATTCCTGTATATCATTGACAAGACGCCATGAGCTACTCTTGCAGACCATCTGCACTGCTCAGAAAACTTCATATCTGCCTGCATAATTACCCCCAGGTCCTTTTCATTCTCTACCACTGTCGTACCATACAGTTGATACGTTACTCTGGGATTACTGCTTCCCATATGTAGTACTTTACATTTGTCAATGTTAAGCTTTATTTGCCACCTCTCAGCCCATCTGCTCAACTTTTCTAGATCCTGTTGAAGCAGCATACTGTCATTAGTGTCCTTAACAACTGTGACAACCTTCGTATCATCCGCAAACTTGGACATTAAGCCTGATACGCCATCATCAGTATCATTTATAAATATAGAAAACAACAGTGGACCCAACACTGAACCCTGAGGAACTCCACTAATAACATTAGTCCACGAAGAGCAGTGTCCATTGATTACCACTCTCTGTCTTCTCCCACTCAACCATCTCTTTATCCATAGCAGCAATTTGCCTCTAATGCCACACTGCTACAATTTGTGCAGCAGTCTTCCATGTACAACAGTATCAAGAGCCTTTCTAAGATCCAAATATACGATATCAAAGTTATTCCCTTCATCCAGTTCCTTTGTGACCACATCATAGTATCCAATCAAATTGGTCAGACAAGACTTCCCCTTAACAAAACCATGCTGTGTTCAAGCTATAACTGAAGTCTTGTCTGGATGACCCTGCAGTGCTTCTTTAACCAATGCCTTCATTAATTTGCACTTACTTCTCCCTGAATTTTAAATTTATCGAACCAGCCCTTACTAGCTTTAAATGGTTCCGCTTTTTTTTTTTTTTTTCCCCTTTCTCTAAGATGAGCTTTCTTCAGATCATCGTATAGGCTAATCACTTTTATTTAATAATGATTAACTTAACAGAATTGTGCTTTTGATATATCTTCAATAAAATTATTTAGTAGTCTCTCCATTTCAATTATAATATCCGGCCTAGCCCTAACCAGTTTAGTTGCACAGTGGAACAGCTGTCTTTCCCACTGCTAAAATTAATTCTTTATTTTTTGTAATTGTTCTTACAGTTGGATCTGCCAGTCCTAAATGATTGCACACATCCACTTGTTGTTGAACGGAATCAATTCTCTTCAAAACGTATAATTTAATTTTCAGATTCAGTGCGTAGTTTTCATTGTTTTTTTCCTTATAGCCTTACCTTAGTAGGCTTCGTTCTGCATCCAGCCATTGTTTGCTTTTTAATTCATATCCACCATTATTAATCTTCGAAAATGTAACTGCGTTGCATTAATTATTATACAATGTTCCAGTAAACTTTCCGTTACTTAACACTATGCTGAGTGATGACTATGGACTTCGGATAAATGCATATAACGCAAATATTACAAGCAATATACTTCAACATTTTTTAAAATGTTGATCTCGGAACTACATTGGAAGCCACCATACTGCAATTAAATTATCGTGGAAGAAAATTTCACTGAGCAGGAAACTTTTTAATGCTGTTTTGCTATTCATTTTCAAGCTATTGACTACATCAGATGAATCGTTTTCTTTAAACATGGCAAAAATTTAATCTGTATGCTGGTAAAAGAACATTATAATGAGTTGTGACAGTGTTAGAGTGAGATATGGGTTATAATATAAGAACAGTGTTATAGCTAATCAGCATAGAGCGAACTGTGTTATAATGAGGGCCTGCTGTAGAGCTTTTCAAAGTATGTTGCTTCCTGTCTCCCAAAGGGTGTCACTGAATGTTGGCATCATATTAGCATTATTTCTCTCCTATTTCCTTTTACTGAATATATATTGATGCAATTAACTGTTTAAAATGCAATTACCAATTAATGTATAAATTTACAATATTTATTTTTTTTTTTTCATTTGCTTCATAATTGGAAGTCTGTGAGTTCTGTTCATGTTCTTTCTCTTAGAAAAATATCTAGCCTAGTTGATTTCAAATAGCTTTGGTTAAACTTGTGTTTAGTACCATACATCTTCCCTCTCTCGTACTTTTCTTTATGTTTCTGGCCAAAAGAAAAGTTACATATTTGCTATCAACTTAAAGATAAGAAACCAAGAGGAGTAGATGTCAAATAATTACAAAATTTTGGGTGGCATGTTGAATTATTTTTTTCACATGCCTGGTATGTTAGAGTTATAAATGTTTAGAAAGCACTGACACAGTTTAAATTCCACTTTTATTATCAGAAATTAAGACCTGGGTTTCAGCATGACAGGAACCTTATTTACTGGCTCATATTTCCTGCTGTTTAGTTTTAATTTACCACAAGTTGGGATGATAGTGAGCTTCTCGTGACTTCAGTTCTGTGAAGACAAACATTTATTCATTAACCTATATTAAATTTATTTTATAAACATAAAATTGATGCAGTTTTTTTATTATAATCTCTTAACATAAAATTCCTTTATGTAATTAGTAAAAACATTTCATATCACTGGAAGCTGATTTTCAGGTGGAAGCTGAAGAGGAGAATAATAGTTCCATCAGTTTGTAGTTTGGCACTTCCGTAGCCAGGTGGGCAGGAGTGGCAGTGTGTAGCACACGCTTCTTGATCAGACCGGAGTTCGGGCCCGTGACCACCAAATATGGAGGATGCGGAAAGGTCAGGAAATGACCACCGCATATCCCCGGAGCAATATGGCCTTAGTTGCTAATGCTCCTAAAAACAAAATAACAGCAGTTTGTAGACCCAGCCCTTGCATCCTGGGATGCATTTTTAACTTTATATATGGCACATTGCAGGATTGGCCACACTGAACTAGATGAAAATAGTTCCCACTTAAAGAATCTTGTTTCCTGTATTAATGTGTTTTGTGGCTTAGTAATACGTCATTTTATTGTAAACAGTGAAAACGGATTGTTTACATTTACACTCATGAGCCAAAACATTATAACCATCTGACTTAATAATGTGTTGGGCTGCCTTTCATCATGATAACTGTTTGCACTCAGCATGCTATCAGTTCCACACGGGACCATGGAAATTGCCCTCACATTACCTAGGCTGGCTGGACAGAAGGATGTTCTGCAGTTCTGCAATGGAGTGGTGCTACTATGGATTGGAGAATGCTGTGTTCTACCACATCCCACAAATGTTTGATGGGGTCCGTGTCAGAGGAATTTAGTGGCAAGGGGAGCCACAAAATGGTCGGACATGATCCTCCAAACTATGTGGGCCTTGTGACATAGTAGTAGTAGTGGCATATGATGCAAGGAAACAAGTGTATGATGAGCTTAGGTAGCATCAGCCAAAAAAAAATTCACACATCCATTCTCTCCAAACATTTGTGTAGTTCCTCCTTGAATTTAAGCTATCAATTTCCATGACAGATGGAAGTTAGTTCCAGCAATCAACTACCCCACTGGCTAAAGGCAAATTTCCACACATCTATTCTACAACTGTCTTTCCTTAATTTGAATTTGTCTCCTCGGGCTCATAAGCTGAACAAGTGCAAGAATCCATCAGATTTGAGCTGCTCAACCCATTCTTGACTTGGCACATTATAGCCAATGCTGTTGATGTGCCATAAAACTCCTAAGCAAGCATACAAAGCTCAACCCATTAAAGGCCTTATACACCTCAATCAGATCACCTTGCAGGTGCCTAGTCTCCAGCTGTTACAATTTGCAGAAGTTAAGCTTTTCTTGGGAAGAGGACCCCTTCGTTCCCCTTGCCAATCCTGTTGCCCTTCTCCGTACTCACTAAAGAAATTCTACATCCTTCCTAAAATGAGACCTCCAGACCTGTACACAGTACTCAAGGTGTGGTCTGGCCATTGTCTTATACAAAGGAATAATCACTTCCTTTTCCCTATTAGCAAAATTCCTGTATATCATTGACAATACCCAATGACCTGCCCTGGCAGCCTGTCTGTACAGTTACTCCCAGGTCTTTTTCGTTTTCTACCACCTTAAGTGTAGTACCACGCAGTTGGTACGTTTGTCTGGGGTTACTTGTACCCATATGCAGTGCTTTGCATTTATCAATGTTAAACTTCAGTTCTCACTTCTCAGCCCATCTGCCCAACTTTTCTAGATCCTGTTTCAGTAGCATACTGCTATTGCTGCTATTAACAACCCTGCCAACCTTTGTATCATCTGCATACTTGGACATTAAGCGTGATAAACCTTCATCAATATCATTGATAAATATACAAAACAACAGTGGGCCCAACAGCAAACCCTGGGGGACTCCACTAATAACATTAATCCACGAAGAGCTTCGTCCATTCTGTCATCTCCCACTCAACCACCCTTTTATCCATTATATCAACTTGGCCTTAATAGCATACTGCTCCAATTTGTACAGTAGTCTTCCATGTGCAATAGTATCAAAAGCTTTCCTGAAATCCAAGTATATGATATCAAAATTATTTTTTGCATCCTTTGTAATCACATCATAGTATCCAATCAAATTTGTCAGACAAGACTTTCCCTTAACAAACCTATACTGTGTCTGAATTCTTACTGCAGTTTTGTCTAGATGATCCTGCAATGCTTTTTTAACCAGTAACTCCATTATTTTCCCCGGAACAGAAGTTAAACTGACAGGTCTGTAAGTGCCTTTCTTATGTTTAACTTCAACAATTTCTCCTCAACTTTGCTCTGTTATTACAAAATCAATGGTCATTATCGTGTTGAAAGAGTCCAGTTCCATCTGAATACATGGTCACCATGGAGGGCATTGTTTCAGACCAAAATTTGGTCTGAAACAATGCCCAGGTAGGATCTGGTGATAAGAATGTGTCCAATGGGGATGAGAGAATCCACTGATGTTCATGAAAACATCCACCAAACCATAATATTGCTGCTGCCACTGGCCTGTTTTCATGCAGTCTTTTTGTAGCTGAACACCTGCTTGCTGTCAAATATGCATCCATCCATGATAATGAAGCTGGAATCTTGATTCATCAGAGCAGGTGACTCTTTTCCAGTTGTTCAATGTCCAGAAATAATTCTCCCATACCCACTGCAGGCAAGGTTTCATTGACCGTTGGTAAACGTGGGCACATGAACAGGTTGCCTATTCTTTAGGCCTGTCTGCAAGTGTGTCCACTGGATGGTGTGCTCAAACATTTTATGGTGCACCCTGGTTGTAGGTTGCTGTTGATTGAGGGATTGTGAACTGGACAGCATTTACCAACTGCCTTTCAGTCAGTTGTGGTCTTCCCATTCCAGCACATTGGGTGATTGCACCTCTCTTTGTACCATTCCCACCACACATCCACTCTGGCAGTTCTTGAACAGCCAACAGAACAATGCTGATTTTCCATGTATTTTGAAATCTGGGAAATGTAGCATATTTGCTTGGTGTACTATATGTAATTATAATTTATTTATCCCTATTTTATGTTACACCTTTTTGGAAGATAACAGCAAAAAGGAAGGGAGAACACATAAAACAATGGCTTTTTAGGGGGTGTTCCCTTAAAAAAACGATAAATATACAGTTCTGAATTTGTACAGGTAATGTTCAACAGAAAAGACGTAAATAAATTGGAGTTTTTTGTACATTTCTTTACAGAAGACTTCGAAAAGTATCACTACTTATAATATCATTGTGAACATTTTTACAATTAAATGAGGAGAGAAAAGAAAAATGATGAGATGTTTGCACAGAAATTTACAAACTATTTGCCAACTGCTTCCTTTAACATTTGTACATTATTTCCCTGTTGGTGTTTTTAAACTCCAGGAGTTGAGTGGAAGGTAATTTGAATCAGACATCTGAATGTAGATATCATTTTTCAATTAGAAGTGGTTGAAAATATGATGTAATCAGACATTTGTAACAAATAGGCATAGCAACAATGTGCACTTTCATGGAAAGAAATGCACAAACAGACATAGCATTTAGCAGTGATAATGGTGCCAAATGTTTATTCATATCATTTATAATCTCCCTCCAAGTTGTGCTAATCGTGGAGGCATATTGTTCAGAAATGGGTTCCTGATAGTAAAATAACAGAAAAAATATGGTTGTGGAAGAACAAAAGCAAGTGTTGGTTAGTGAAATTATGCAGATAGGAAAGAAGAGTCGTGATGGTCCCTTAAAACGTGCCATTTTAAGTGTTGCTGTAACCCAGTGGTGGCCAACCTTTTACATACCATGTGCCAATTTTTTCACATACGAGTTCAGATGCGCTATACAACTCAAGCACCTTTTCTACCTTCTTACGTTCATTGTTGGGGTTGGAAAATAGGGATAGGGATAGGATCTGCTTCGCTTAGGGGAGGAAAAAGAATAACTCAAACTTGCAACTAAATTAAAAAATGTATGCCAGTTTAAAAGACACATGTTTATTGGAGCACCAATCTACAATAGTGAGAGCGCGACCGCTGTCATGGAACCCGCTGATGGTGCTACAGCTGCCAGATCTCGTTTGGTGAAGATAGCTCTGTACCACAGTTGTTGGATGTGATGAGAGAGCTCTGAGCGAGATGGAGCACCGAGAGCGAGATCAGGTTGGAACTTGGAGTCGTCTGTTCTCTCTGCTTGCTAGGAATCCAGGCATATCCTTAATAACCTTTTTAATAAAAGTATGTTTATGAACATAATTAACATTTTTAAATGATTTAATTATTGTATGTAAAGCAATTTCTATTACAGCACATAAACATTACTTACCATTAATGAGACTTTTGAGCCTGTTTGGATTTCGCCAGTCTTTCAATGTTTGGTGTTAAATTTGTTACTGAGAGCAGCAGAGAATTCTTCAAATTTGAATCAGTCATTCGCGACCTCGTTTTGCTTTTGATCAATTTCATGGACGAAAATGCTTGTTCACATCTTTATGTCGTTCCAAAACGACATATATAATTTTTTGCAAATTTTCTTAGTTCTGGGAAATGTTCACAGGGTATTGAACGCCAGAAATTAATCATGTCGGAAGCATTTTGATCTGAAAAAAGCTCATCAAATTTCATTTTTAATAATGAATTTGTTTTTAAATCAATAAGTTCCATTTTTATATTACTAGGCATCTCAGTTATGTTTTGTTCACTAAGTAAAAATGGGTTTATAAATGCGAGCATGTAGTTTTCTTCTTTAGCAAAATCATGAAAACAACTTTCAAATGACACTTGCAATAACTTGATTTTTTCAAGATATTTGGTCCAATTGCTATCATCCACAGCACATTCATTCTGCTCTTTCAAGTGTGGAAATTGACTTAAATCCTGATTTTCTAACTGAGAGATGAACAGTTTTAATTTCATTTTAAATGAATTGATGCTATTTACTAAGCTAGGAAATAATTTATTCATGCCTTGTAGTTTCGAATTTAGATCATTGAGATGACTAGTAAAATCAACTAAAAATGCCAAATCAAATAGCCAGTTGTTATCTAATAATAAGGTTCTTTCATCAGGTAGTTCATTTTTCAATTTCCAAAATCTACTGAGAACCTGTCCTCCAGAAAGCCAGCACACCTCACAATGAAGGACAAGTTCACCATATTCCAAATCTAACAACTCACAATATTCTCTGAATTCTCGTCTGTTTAATGCTCTTGCTCTAATTTTATTCACAAATTTCACAACCAGTAACATAACATGCTGCATATTTAAAGATTTTCCACACAGTGCCTCTTGGTGTATAATGCAGTGATATTTTAGTACAGGACGATTTAAAAAATTTTCAAGCAAAGTTGTAGTGCCATTGGCTTTATCTATCATTGATGGCGCTCCATCAGTACACGCACTGATTAGTTTACTATAATCTAATTTTAGATTTTCTAGGCATGATTATACCTTTTCAGATATGTCTGATCCTCTTGTTTTACCATGCAATGACTCCAGACTGGCAAGTTCTTCAAAGACATTAAAATTGTCAATTCCTCTTATAAAAATGCTTAACTGGGCTACACCACATATGTCTGTTGATTCATCCAAAGATAGAGAAAATAAAGTACAAGAATGGACAAGTTGCTGAGATACATCCTGAGAGAGTTCCTCGATACGTCTCGTAACTGTCTGCCTTGATATAGCAATTTCGTCTGCTTTCCTTTCAATACCGCTATTACCAAGATGGCGTGTAAATATTTGGAGACTAGGCTTAACAATTTCTTCTCCGTCAGAAAAAGGTTTATTTTTTTTCTACAATACTAAAGCAATTTCATAGAATGCTTCTATCATCGCCAAGTCTTCACAACTTACTTTAGCAAATATATTTTGTCTTCTTCCGATTTCTTCCTTTTCCTTAGTCACATATTCTTTTCATAGCTTAGACCCAAGAACGAGCTTCATTTTTCCTTCTATGTTAGTCTGATGCTGTGATTTAGTGTCTATTAAGCTCATGTCTTTTATTGTGTGAAAGAGTACTTTCACAAACATTGCAAAATGGTTTTCTTGATGAACTTGCTATAAATAACAACTCATTTTCCCACTGTTCATTAAATTCATGTTTGATATCACTTTCTGCTTTTCTTTTGCACTGTGGTGGATAGAAGGAATAATAAAAAAAAAAATAGAAAAGTACAAAACTCTAGAGGTCTAAATGTTGAAAAAGAACAAACAGATCACAAGTATATATGTCATATTACACAGAATATCAATTGTTAACTGTCGAAAAATTTCGACGAACTAATGAGCAGGCATGACCCGGGGGGAGGGAGCTCCCCCTACTATTTCTTGAGTTGGCAAAATGCGATTGATGGAAATTTCTCGTAGATGAAAATACCTCAAATTTATCATTTCATTGTTTCCTTTTAACTTGAAAGACTTCCGATAAAGGATCTATTTGTATATTCTCAGTCCCCTGAAAATGTCACGTATTGCATTTTTTTTCCCACTTGTGCATAGAATCGGGCACCGGAGGCAATGGCCGTACAAAAGAATGGATGACTAGGTGCTTGATATATTTTCATAGCCATAGATCCACTTACGATCAAAATTCAGAAATGCATTTTTTTTTGGAGACTATTTAATTTAATTCTTTTGCTAAATTGAGGGAATTGACACATTTATGTGCGTATAAGATGAAAGAAGGTGGTGAGTGTCTTAAGCCATATGCAAAAGGACCTGAAATGAAAGGAAATAGAACCAAAGAATCGGCAATATGGGCTTTGGGTACTTGAGAAATTTTATGGTGAAATGCGGCACTTGTAATCTTCCAAAGTGCCACGTTTTGTGCAAGTGCCATAAGTTGGCCACCCCTGCTGTAACCGAAGTGATTCAAAGCTTTATCCCAAAAAGAATGGTTGCAGAGTTTGCTGTGTGGAAATTTGCCTTCAGCCAGCAGGTAGTTGATTTGTAGAGTTCAGTAGTTTGAATGACTTCACAGAAGAACTGGACAAACTGTTAGTGAGTTTGGACAGGTGATACTAGAAAAGTGTTGGCTTCTTATTTTTTCTTTTCTTTTTTTTTTTTTTTTTTTTGCTAATGCTGTATGAGCTTGCTTTTTTTGCATATTTTGCTACTAATAATAGTATTGCAAGTTTCAGTGTCACATTCCACTAGAAATATTAAATCACTTCACATGAATTTTATAAATGAGGAAAAACTATTGAACAAATCACTTTTTATCCTTCTTGGGTGATAAATGTACATGACTGCATTATAGAAAAGTTTTAAAATCATGTTTTCAACAAAAGAATTAAAATTTCTCTTATACTTTACAAAATTTCTGTTATATTGTCATACATGTCACAAATTTTATTGCAAAACTGATAACCAGACCATGGCAAGATGAGAAGCAGTCCAATCTCTCAGTGGACAGTGTTCTTTTCATTCTCAACATATGCATTAAGTTTAGGCTTATGTATATAAACAAATACACTATAAAAATAATGCTTAAAACTAACAAACAAATTTCTAAATGTACAATGACTTAAACATTTAGGTATGCATAATGCTGCCTTTATTTATAGAAAGCATTATTTAAAAAGATTCAGTTCATGTAAAGTTTGTGATTGTCATTGCTAACTATTAAAACATAAGAAAATAGAGAAGTCCACTTCTTTTTGTCTTAAAAGATTTTTACTTTTGTAACAACTCTAGTTACATACTTCTCCTCTTATAAATGAAAACACATCAATACATCAAGGATTATTTTTTTTTAATGTGCTAAAAATTTAAATTTATTAATTCAGAGTGTGTGGTGTGATTGCTTTGTTTACTTTCTACAATCCTTACAGTATATGTACATACTACGTTTAGCACCAGTTCTGTTCTTTAAATTATGTTCATGTCTACTACAGTCACAGAACTTGTGATTGTAACAGACATAACAGAACCTTGTGAGTTCGTTACTCAAAATAGGAACATTATCTGCAGCACTAAGTTATTCTGTGTAACTGGGATGATGACAAATGATTTCTAGCTGATTTGCTGACTAAACTAGATTTAAATTCTTTTAAGTACTGTGAGAATTCAGATCACCTCTAACACTTCCAAGATATTGATTAAGAAGTCCTGTCTGCCAGCAAGTCTCACTACAGTATCTTACTCCTTTTGCAACTCTTGTCACATTATTAATGATTTCCATTCTGGACAAAAAATCTGAAGTTCTGTTTTTATTTTCTGACAGGTAAGATATCTCAATGTTGAACTCTTGAATTTCCATGGCCCACACTTTTCATCTCACAATATATTTACAGAACACCTACGAAGCACGAGTTTAGTAGGAGCCAAAGGACTGTTTGCTAATATTTTATTATATATGATGCACTATGCATCAGGCGCATCTTTATTTCCAACACATATAAAGCCGAAATTCAAATAACTGTCATCATACTTTCATTTTGGTCTTTTGTTAGTTGGTTCTTAAGTGTGACAATATTGTGTTTGCTTTCATTGAGCACAGTTGCAATACTAGAAGTACTTGCTTCTCATTTTCAAGTTCCTTTTTTCAACCACAAATCCATGGTCATTTATTTTAATAATAATATTTCAAAATACTAATAATTATCAAAAATAAATTATGCAAGAAAGTGAGTTTAGTTATGGTATCGGTTCGCTTCCACCTCTCCTTCAGCCTGTGTACTCCAGGCTAAATCACATACGAATGGCATTTAGACCACTACATTTCTACTTTTTCATAGATGGCATTACCTCTATGCATATTTTTCTGTGCAAAGCCCACAAAAATAAAGTGTTCCGTGGTCTATTTGATTATTAATCTATGCCAGTATATTAATAACCGAAAAAAAATAATGTTAAAAAATTATAATGATACAAAAGTGGTGTATGCTACAAATATGGGAAATTTGTTTATTTTATTATTTTTTTATTTTTTCATTATTAATTATGAAATTTCGCGGAACACTTATTCACGTTTCACGGAACACAGTTTGGGAAATGCTGCAGTAGAGTGTAAATAATTTGAAACCTTAATAATCTGAACAAGCCAGCATCTATGCATCTATTTATTTTTTATACTGGTACCATAAAATAATTACGGTAAGCGTCGGTTTTTGTGATCATGTGTGCGAATTGAATTTTGATTCAATTAAACAGCAATTCTAAGCAAAAATCAGAGGAATATTGTACACAGGCTATAAAAATGAAGATTTTATATCTTGCACAAATTTACTCTTTTATTACCTTACCAATTAACAAAATTAAATGATATATGAAAATTGACAAACAAACTGAATTCTGTCCGACTCAACTATCTTGCTAAAAAAGAGTGATAGATCTGATAGCAAAGAAACCAAGTTTGAAAATGGTGCAGAAAAAATTATTTTGGTTAAAGGCCTATACATATGTGTCATTGTGGCTGAAGTGACATGAGTGGATCTCCTGAATTGTTGAATGGAAAATTAATGTGTAAGGTAACCTTGTTGATGGTCCTGAAATACAGCATAAAAACGGGGATCTCCATTCGCCACTAGCATGGAAGGACTATACCATGCAGAATTAGAAGACACAATTATGTCACCCTAAAAGGGATTTGATGATACCCTGAATTCTAAACCAACTAAATGTTGAACCACATCAACAAAAATTCTAAATGTTGAACCGCATCAACAATTATTGATATTCATCAACAATTCAGAAGTTGATGAATCAACTTCTGAATTGTTGAGTGGAAAGTTAATGTGTATGGTAACCTTGTTGACGGTCCTGAAATACAGCATAAAAACAGGGATCTCCATTCACCACTAGTATGGAAGGACTATATCATGCAGAAGTAGAAGACACAATTATGCCACCCTATTGATATTCATGCAAGAATTAGTGGCATATATCCTTATATTTTAAAGAAATTTTGAACTGATGCACAATGACAGGTATATTTATTTAAGTGAGGCAGCAAGTTGAGTGTATTGAACCACTGAGGCTAATTATGAGAGCATCACTGGACTCGGAAGTAATTCCGCTGGATTGGAAAAGTGCCAATGTGTCTCCAATACATATGGGCTGTTCTAAGAGTGAAGTGGGAATTACTGGCTGGTCAGTCTAACTTCAGTAGTAGAGAAAATCATGGAGACAATGATCAAGGATGGAATTCAGGATCATTTAGATAGAAATAGAATTCTGAAGGATAGACAACATGGTTTTGTAAACGGAAAATCATGTTTAACTAATCTGGTTAGCTGTTTTGATAGGGTCACTCAAGAGCTGGACTTAGGGAATAATTTTAACATAATTTATTTGGATTTCAGCAAAGCATTTGACTCAGTCTCACATGAGCGGTTGCATTATAAACTGGAACAGATTGGAATCACAGGGAAAATCCTTAAGGTAGATGGCTTTAGGGCAGGAGATAGGGAGTTGTGATTAATGGTTATTCCTCAGATTGGGTTGATGTAAGAAGTAAAGAAGTAGGGTTCCTCAAGGATCAGTATTAGCACCACTGTTGTTTTTGATTTTCATAAATGACATTGATGAAAGGATAAAGGGTGTGATGTCTAAATTTGCAGATGGTGTGAAGATTGGTAGAGTATTTAATGATCATCTCCAAGCAGAGCTTCTTCAGAGTGATCTAGACAGACTTCAGGGATGGTCAGAAAATGGCAGCTATGCTTTAATCCAGCAAAGTGTAAGGTATTACACCTGGGGAACAGTAACCCCAAAATAACTTATACACTTGATGGAGTTGAACTAAAGCCAGTAGTGGGGAAAGGGACTTGGGTGTTACGATATGGTCAGACATGAGGTTCTCTGAGCATTGTAGACAAGTTGGAAGGAAGGTCCATGGTGTCTTGTCGATGATTTATCGAACAATTGCTAGTAGAGATAAGGATGTCATAATCTCATTATATAAGACTATTGTTAGACCACACTTGGAATACTGTGTTCAAGTATGGATACCACACCTAAAGAAAGACATTATGCTTCTTGAAAGGGTCCAAAGACTGGTGACTCGGCTAGTGAGATTGGGAAAAGGGCATCCATAAGAGGAAAGACTTCGGATATGTCTTTGAAAGACTTCGAATATGTCTTCGAATATGTCTTCGAAAAGGGCATCCATAAGAGGAAAGACTTCGGATTGCAACCCACATATGCAAAGCTTGGAAACTAGGCACCTTAGAAAAGACTTGATTGAGGTGATTAAGACTCTGAGAGGCATAAGTAAGATGAATGAGGACAAAATTTTCATGGTTCTAAATGATTTTTGAACTTTGGGCCATACTTTCAAGTTACGGGGGGGGGGGGGGGGGCAGACGTTTAGACTGGATTGCAGGAGGTTTTATTTTAGCCAGCGACTTGTAAATTACTGGAGTAAGTTACCTGCTTGGTGGTAGAGGCTGGCAGTTTGGGAAAATGCATAGGTTGTCTATTTCCTTTTCTCTTATTAATTTTTTTTTTTTTTTTTTTTTTAAATTTTCTTATTATTTTATTTTTATTTATTTTTTATTTTATTATTAGTTTTTTGGATGGTGCAGCATAAGCCATAGGATTCCCTGCACCATGTGGCCATTGCTAATACTAATACTAATATCGGTAGTAACTTATATGGAACGTTCAACTCCTGCATTTAAGGCATCAATCTTTCCTGAAAAACTTCAATGGCATTGCTCTAAATCTCTTCAGGCATTCTGACATTGCCTCTTTATCCAACAGAGGGGAAAGATTGGTCGGGTTTCTACTTAAGAGTTCTTGAAATGAATGTCCTCTTAAGAAATATCTTCAACAGTTAATAAGTTACTGTATTATGAATGCTTAGAGCAATGGTCTTCAACCTTTTGTTAATAACGGCACCCCTAAATCATTTTATTTTATTTATTTTATATATATATATATATTTATATATAAAATATTAAAAAATATATGTTATATATGATAGTTATTACAATAATATAATTATAAAAATTACATTTAATAATACAAATTATATATATATATACAGTATATAAAAATTTTATTCTTTATATAGAGGTACTAAGTAAGCATTAATTATAGATTATCACAAAATTAAAAAGATACTGTACAACTTTTTATAATGAAATAAACATATAAATTTTAAAAAATAATAAGTTTAAGTAACTTAAATCCAAATTACGTGGCACCCCTGTTGTTGCGGCACCCTAAGGTACCGTGGCATCGCAGTTGAAAACCACTGGCTTAGAGGTATTTAATTCCTGGTGTCATTCATTTTGTTTCTCATCTCCATTTGTAGGGAAATTGTTAAATCCAGTTTCCAAGGCTAGTTTTACCAAAATTGGAAACTTCTGCAGTTATCAACAGGTAGTCTGGTCCCAAGATTATCTGTGCTGGTGTGACCAAGAGTTTCTCATACATAGGAAATTCCACCTTGAACTCTACATCATTTCTAGACAGTGTGATATCCAAGTATGTCAGCTTGTTTAACTTGCAGTCATCTCCAAAGGAGAAGGCCTTAAACTGACAGGAAAACAGTTCTGAAAGTTTGTATTGGCTTCCAAATGCAAAAACTCTTTTTTCTGCTTATCTACAAAGTCCCAATTTTCTTCTTTGAAACCTACAGTGAACTGATGCTCACTTCTTTGAAACCTACAGTGATAGATGAAATGCTCCACAAACTGTTCATCTAGTCATTTGATATCCCGGTAAGCCTTTCAGATACTAGGTGGTGATAGAAAAGGTCCACTGATTCACTAGTTTGCTGGAAATGGCACATGATGTATCGAAATTAGTCATAACTTGGAGGTTTCCAGAGAAATAGTTAAGTTCTGACATCCTGGCCTCCCTTCCATACTACCTGCATGCTTCCAAATAAAAGTATCCCCCAAATTTTGCACGATTTCTTTGTCTTATCTTAATACTTGGTTAAGGCACCTCTGTAGCCAGGTGGGAAGCAGCAGCAGTGCGTAGCACACGCTTCTTGATTAGACCGGGGTTCGAGCCGATCACCACCAAATACGGAGAATGCTGAAAGGTCAGGGAATGACCACCGCATATCTCCGGAGCAATATGGCCTTAGTTGCTAATGCTCCTAAAAACCAAATAACAAACAAACAAATAATACTTGGTTGTTCCTGCAGTTCTCAGTATCTTTTTTTTTTTTTTTATAACTAGCATTATGTAATAAAGTAATTTGAATTTAGGTTTACGGTTTTTTCTCTATTAATATTTTACTATAAAATTTTTAATGTTATCCATAGAAAAGGAGACAGTTTCACAAGATGTCTGCTTTTTTTTATTATTATGTTAATTTCATTAAAGGTTCAATTTATTATGCTCTTTCAGTGCAATTTAATATATTATTTCATAGGATTGCAGATGCGTATTTTAAAATGAAAGCACTCACTGCACTTTAAGTAGAGTATCTGTGTGTGTAACTGCTTTCGAGCAGTCACACTAAAACATGCTACATAAGTTGGTACAAGAAATTATATAAGCAGATACACCAGGTATAGGATGCACAACAATAAGGCAGTACTCAATATTTGATTTTTAGTTGTGTTTTTTTTTGTTTTTTTTTTTTTTATAATCATACTTCTCCAGTAGTGATGTAAATTGCATATAGTAAAAATGATATTGGAGGAGTAATAAGATCACAATGATGACACCCTAATATATTTTTTAAGTTTAATTTTATAGAGTCCAATTTTTTCTTTCTAGTCCTACTCACAGATGCAAATTCAGTAGTAATGGTATCCATGTGATAAGTTTTTCTGATGATAAGTCTGTTCAAATATGGGATATTGCCTCCGAAACTCGCCTGTTAAGTTTTGAAGAACATCAGGTATTTTAAGCTCCTTTTTGATTTAAATAATTAAAATTAAAGTTTATGTTGTGATTTCTTTTAAATCAGTGCCAGTCTCAAGGGACATAATAGGTGACCTTCAAAAATAACTATTGCACATTCACCATTCATTAATGATTAAATGTCTGAATTTTTCTGCCTTCTTAATATAGTCAAACTTCTGTTTGAGATGTTTTTGGAAGTGAAAAATTGTTCACTTGAAATTATATGTGCCAAGAATATAATCTGTCGAGCCACATGCATCTCTGTGCTAGGTTTGCTTTCAGCATTTTGTAAACAACACTGCTTCCATGTGTTTGAAATTAGCAAGTCAGTGATGTCACCTGCCCCCAGAAACAGTCCAGCATATCTGTATGATGCAGTTATCACCCAGATGGAATATACACATAGATATGACCAGGTTGCCAGGATAATATAACAAATGCCTCTGCTACAAAAAAAAAAATAGTTATTTATGCTTAATTGTTGTTCAAAATGTGTTTTTATAATAATAAAAAGTTTTATTATTATAAAACTTTTTCTCCTTTGTGGAATTTTATTATTTTTATTATTATTATTATTACTAATAGTAACTCTAGTCGAAGAACTCTCTTACTATCCTACAGGCATAAAGGATTGCAGCTTTCTGGAGTTCCATGTTCTCTGAGACGCCTATTGCTGCAAGGTTCTTTATGCAGGCTCATTGGCACCATGGCAGTGGTTTTCATGGTGGCTGAGATGGTCATTACTTGTTTCCTATGACATGTTTCTTTGACTTTCAGTTTTAGGTTTGCATACTTCCTAATCACCTCTGCAAAGGTTTACTGCAAGTTGCTGGTTTTGGGCACCACTTTGTCGATCAAGTAAATAGCCATTTCCTTCTTACCGATGAGGGTTGTGTCTGGTATTTTGTGCAGGATGATCTTGTCGGTTATTATGGCGTGGTCCCAGTCTAGTTAGTGAGTAGGAGTCTCAAGACCTGCCTGGGGATCATACTTATAATATGGTATACGTTCTTTGATCAACTAGTGGATTTGCACTAGCTTCTGATATATTGTCCTGGCAACCTGGTCATGTCTATGTGTATATTCCATCTGGGTGATATTACTGCATCACACAGTAATATGCTGGATTGTTTCTGGGGGGCAGGTGGCATCTTTGACATATGTCATCAGTCACTCTGGGATCTTTGGCAATGTATATCCTGTAGTTCCTATTATTGATTATTTGGTCTTGGATGCCAAGCACGAATCCTTCAGTCTTCAAGAAGAGCCTCCTGTTCTTGAGCCATGTGTTGAAAGCCATTTTATATGTGTAGTCTTGATGAGGTCATGGAGTGCCTTCTTCACCCATCTCTTTGTTTTTGTTTCTTCTATTTGTATGAGTGGGATATCCTTGTTGAGGTTGAGCAGTGTGTATCATTTGGCCATCTTTCTTATTGCTTGGTAAATTGACACTGTTTTCATGGTGGTAATCCCTCAGGTTTTTAATCACATTTTTCCCTTGTTCAGTGAGGTTGGTCAAACCGCTCCCTCCTTTCCGTGTTATGATCAGTCTCTCGATGGCCACCTTTGGGTGGTGTTGGTGGCCATTGGTCATCATTATCCTGGTTGAGCTCATAATCTCCTCCAACTCAGCATTGCTCCAGCCTATGTTCCCAAAGGCATATGTTAGTACTGAGGCCGTGTAGGTGTTTATTGCTGTGATCAATATGTATTTTAACTGGTGAGCCTGCATCATTTCCAGATATTTATTGTTGTCTTCCTCTGTCATGATACAGTCCGTTGACCTTGCATTTGTGTAGGCCAGATTTCATCCTGATGTCAGTGTTGAACTCTTCGGTGATCTGGAGTAACTACTGGAGTTGATTCTCAGTTGCCACATAGTTTGATGTCATCCATCTTCATCAGGTGAGAGGCAGTATACAGGTTCTTCCTACCTCCTTTCCCAAGGGTCTAAGATAATCAAAGGTATCATTGTAAAATATTAGCATTAGCATTAGCATTAGTAGAGGCATATGATGCAAGAAAGCAAGCTTATTCAGCATCAGCCAAAAAAAAAAAAACCCTCTCCCACTTCACCCCTCCGTTCGTTCGAAATACCTGTCCAGTTGAGCTTTAAATTTGTTTAGGCTATCAACTTCAACAACAAGTGATGGAAGTCGGTTCCACCAACCAACCACCCGCTGGCCAAAGGCAAATTTCCGCACATCTATCCGACATCCGTCCTTCCTCAATTTGAATTTATGCCCTCTGAGGTGATTATTCTGAGAAAGATGAAGAATCCCATTGGCATTGAGCATGCTCAAACCATTCAAAGCCTTATACACCTCTATCAGATCACCTCGCCGGTGCCTAGTCTCCAGACTCTGTAATTTGCAAAACTTAAGCCTTTCTTCGTAAGAGCAACCCTTTGTTCCATTTACTAATCTTGTTGCCCTTCTCTGTACCCGTTCCAGCAGCTCTACATCCTTCTTGAAATGAGGCCTCCAGACCTGTATACAGTACTCAAGATGTGGCCTAACCATTGCCTTATACAAGGGAATAATCACCTCCTTATCCCTGCTAGAAAAATTCCTATATATCATTGACAAGACACCATGAGCTACTCTTGCAGCTCGTCTGCACTGCTCAGAGAACTTCATATCTGCCTGCACAATTACCCCCAGGTCCTTTTCATTCTCCACCACTGTCAGTGTAGTACCGCAGAGTTCATACATTGCTCTGGGATTACTGTTACCCATATGTAGTACTTTACATTTGTCAATGTTAAACTTCATTTGCCACCTCTCAGCCCATCTGTTCAACCTTTCCAATGTGTTGTTCCAAGTAGTCTTGCCTTTTGCAATTGGCAGATTGAAATTTTATCTGCACCCAGTGGATATTCAGCCAGTACGCACCGGTTGTTAAAATGTCTAAAAATTTTCGTACCAGTTATTGGACAGAGTCTGACAAGTTTACTCACCAAGGGGGAAAAGTCCCTGTTGATTTTGGCCTGCACTGGGTGGGGGAGTGTTGTAGTGTTGCCAATCACACCATAATGTATAATTTCAAGGCCCATAGGTTTGCTTTCTAAGGTTGGTAACTCTGGCAAGGTGTGAACTCCTTGTAGCAAAGGTAAATAACACCCACACAAGAACTACAGAAAATCTCTGCAAAGTTTACTGTGAAACTAGTTTGCTATTACAGCATTTGTTAACCATCTTTCTTGTCTTCAAATAGTCAACAAACTTTAACATCTTCCATTGGATACCCTTGTCAGTATCATTTATAACAATTAGAATGAGAGGGGATCTAACACTGGTTACTGAAGGATCTCAGTCGTTACCCTGGCCCACCCCTGAAGAATAACCATTCGTGACACCCATCTATTTCCTGTCTTTTAGGCAGTCTATGATTCAGCATAAGATCTTACCAGTGTCCTCCAGTTTATTTAGCAATCTTCCGCGATGGATAGCATTAAATGCTGCATGAAACTCTAGATGTGTAATATAATAATCATTACCTGTGTAATGACCACATCACAGTAATTTGCCATATTGGTCAGGCATGAGCTCCACTTAACGAACTCATGCTTGGATCTATTCATGACATCATCCTTGTCAAGATGGTCTTTAGTCATGTCCTTAACTATGGACTTCATGGTATTCCCTAACATAGAAGTTAAATTCACTGGCTTATAGTTAACCACCTCCTCTTTAACACCACCTTTGTGGATTGGCGAAACAGCACTTCTCCAGTCCAGGGGAATTTTCCTGGAGTCCAGTGATGCTCTTATTAATATTCCCAATGGTTTGATACACTCATGTACATTATTTTTAGTTACAATTGAGTATATCCCATCTCTCTTCCCCCCCCACTACTGGTTCACCCCCGCTTCAGTTTCAGTACCTTTTTCTAAAAAGTGCTTCTCCGAGATCAGTATATCATTTATTTTACAGCAGTCTAATTCCCTAACGTTCCTTGGAGTTTTGATCTTGCTGTTGACTTCAATTAATGATCTCATCTGCATTTTTTGCTGGGCTGTCTATGGACCATTTGTTGCAGCCAGTTAGCCCATTGGATTTATTCCCTTTCTTTTTTTCATTATGAGAAGAACTCCTTATCCACGTTATTATTTTCCTTTGCTAATGCTTTCTCATAATTAGTTGTGCATCTCACTCCACCACTAGCTTTATTACAGTCTCTTATGCTCATACCAATTGGAATCACATGATTGTCTGTAACTGTTTGATGCTTGTGTGTGGGTTTTTTTTTTTTTTTTTTTTTTTGCGTCAATCAACCTCTTAACATTAACTGCCATTCCATTTTGTTTACTGATTACTTTGATTGGCATTTGTGGCTTTGAGGTTAAATTCCTTATAGTCCCATCTCTTCAAATTGTATTTCTCGCCGCTACTTTTGACTATATAGCTTTTTTTTGTTTGACACAACTTATACTTGTGGTATTGTGGTCACTGCCTGCTATTGTTGCTTCACTCTCAAGTTTTTGATACAGATACAGTTAGGTTCCTTATTGAGAACCAGAATATTGCAGACTATGTTGGACAGATAAGTAGCAATTATCCAGTTCATTTGAAGACCTGTTACCCCATATACTCATGAGTGGATGCATCCCACAGTCCATAGGAGTGACATCAGTAAGGAGTGTATCGATATCAGGCAACAACTCAGCATTCTTGTGGGCCTATATGAGAGCTTGAAGGACAGGGTGGATGCCCTCGAAGAAACTAAATTGAGAGACCCATCAAGCTCTCAGCTGCCCACATCAACGCCAGAGCTTGCACTTGGGCATCACGTGACACAGAGGCAACTCCCAAGGCAGAATGCACTGGTCCCGAAGGAACTAGTAGTTGTTGGTGACTCTATTGTCAGGGAAACGGGGAACATGCTTTGTAAAAAGGATAGGTGGAACAGGACCAGGGTATGTCTGCCAGGGGCAAAGGTTGATGACGTTGTAGAGCGAATGTCATCTTTTAAGGGCACAAAAGGTGATATAGTTGTGCACGTTGGCACTAATGATATTAAGAGTAGGAGACCGGCTGAATTACTTAACAAGTACAGGTCACTGTTGAACAAAAGCCGAGAATTAGGGTTGAATTTGAAAGTGTCTGCAATTCTGCCCAGACACGATAGGAGGGAGTATATGATGAGAGCCTTGTCGATCAATTCGGCCCTGGAAAGATTGTGCAAGGCTCTAGGGGTAGAATTTTTTTCAGCCTGGACTGTACTTGTTAACAGGAGAGATTGCTTCTACAGGGATGGGATACACTTAAATAGAAAGGGTGCAAGAATATTTGCTGATGCTATCGAGGCAGTGTTAGGTGGGTCGGAAAACTGCTAGCTTGGGGGAAGACAAAGACCAATAGATTGACAGTAGCCACTGGCAGAGGTGAAAGAGATTCTTGCACTGCTTCTATTAGAATGAGCAGAAGCCTGAAAAACAAGATGCATGATATTTCAGAGACTGCTGGGAGCCATTGCGGTACAAGTAAACACATGGGTTGTGTTAGGGTAGCCAAGAATAGAAACAGGTGCAGGTATACTTGCGTGTACGGCCGACCGGGCTAGCCGAGTGGGTAAAAGTACCTGCCCGGCAACCCAAAGGTCACGGGTTCGATTCCCGCCTCGGGCTTGGATCAAAGTACAGCAAAAACCTTGGGAGGTGCAATATGGCCACAGAAGCCGATGCGCCAACAACTACCAAATCAAAAAAAAAAAAAACTTGCGTGTACACCAATGCTAGGAGTTTAGTAAACAAATTTGATGAATTTGAGGTATTGCTCAAAACCTCAAAGGCAGATATTGTTGGGATATCAGAGACGTGGTGTCACACAGATATAAGAGATGCAGAACTGGAATTTGGGGAGTACAACGTCTACAGAAAGGATAGGAAGGGGGGAGGGGTTATGCTATTAATTAAGAAACACATAAAAACTAAGGAAGTGAAGCCAGTCAACATCGCTGGACAGTGCAGTGTTGAGTCAGTTTGGTGTGACATAAGCATTGGGAGATCAAAATTGAGAGTAGGAGTGTGCTATAGGCCTAATGACTCTGATGAGTATAATAAGAAACTGTACAGGGAAATAGAGTGGGCCAGTAAATCAGAGTCTTATAATAGGAGATTTTAATTTCCCAGATATTGACTGGAATTTGGGAGCTGGTCACTCACACACTAGCAGGGCTTTTGTGGATTTATTGGATGATTGTTTTCTACATCAGCATGTTCGTGAGGCAACTAGAGGGAGTAATACTCTTGATTTGATTATCAGCAGTGATTCTTCATGCATTAAGAATCTGCAGATAAATGAACCACTAGGTGGCAGTGATCACAGTGTGCTGAAGTGGGATTTACTCAAAGAGGTAACTACCATTAGGGGTAAAGGGAAGGGTTATTGCTTCTGTAAAGGCGACTACGATGGACTGAGACAGTATTTAAATTCTATACAGTGGGACCAACTGATGATGTTACCAACAGCAAATTCAAAATGGGAAGCATTCAAAGAACTTATCTTGGAAGCTACTAGGCTTTACATACCAACTAAGAAATATTGTTCAAGGTTTAGGCCAAAATGGATGTCAGATGAACTAATGAGGCATATGGCAGAGAAGAAAAATGCATGGGATACTTACAAATTAACACATGACATAGAAGCCTATGATAGATACAAGTTCATATGCAACCAAGTTACAAAGGAAGTTAGGCAGGCGAAGGCAGATTACGAGAAATCCTTGGCAAGGGATGCAAAGAAAAACAGCAACGAGTTCTTTACTTATGTAAACTCTAGAAGGAAGGGGATGAATCAGATTGGTCCACTTGATATTGATGGGTGAACTGTTGATGATCCTGCTCAGGTAGCTAACAAACTAAATGAATATTTTGCATCGACATTCACACATGAGGAGTTATTCAGCGAGGGGAATGCCAGAGGTGTATTCAACTCTAGCAGTAAGCTACAGAATCTTGAAATAACTGGGAGTAAAGTGGAGGAGAAATTGTTGAAGATAAACACAAGAAAGGCACCCGGGGTGGATGGGATCTATCCAGTTATATTAAAGGAGGCAGCAAAGGAAGTAAGCAAACCCTTAGCCATAATTATGAGAGCTTCCTTGGACTCAGGGGAGGACCCCAATTCACAAAGGAGGATCAAAGGCTGACACAAGTAATTATAGACCTGTGAGCTTAACTTCGGTTCCAGGAAAATTAATGGAGGCACTGGTTAAAGAAGCACTGCAGGATCATTTAGACAAGACTCAGTTATAGCTCGGACACAGCATGGTTTTGTTAAGGGGAAGTCTTGCCTGACCAATTTGATTGGATACTATGATGCAGTTACAAAAGAACTGGATGCAGGGAATAGCTTTGATATTATATACTTGGATCTTAGAAAGGCTTTTGATACTGTTGCACATGGAAGACTGCTACACAGATTGGAGCAGTGTGACATTGGAGGCAAATTGCTGCTATGGATAAAGGGGTGGTTGAGGGGGAGAAGACAGAGAGTGGTAATCAATGGACACTGCTCATCTTGGACTAATGTTATTAGTGGAGTCCCTCAGGGCTCAGTGTTGGGTCCATTATTGTTTTCTGTATTTATATATGATATTGATGATGGTATATCAAGCTTAATGTCCAAGTTTGCAGATGATACAAAGGTTGGCAGGGTTGTCAAGGACACTACTGACACTATGCTGCTGCAACAGGATCTGGAAAGGTTGAGCAGATTGGCTGAGAGGTGGCAAATGAAGTTTAACATTGACAAATGTAAAGTACTACACATGGGAAACAGCAACCCCAGAGCAACGTATCAACTCTGTGGTACTACACTGACAGTGGTAGAGAATGAAAGGGACTTTGGGGTGGTTGTGCAGGCAGATACGAAGTTCTCTGAGCAGTGCAGACGGGCTGCAAGAGTAGCTCATGGAGTATTGTCAATGATATACAGGAAGTTTTCCAGCAGGGATAAGGAGGTGATTATTCCCTTGTATAAGGCAATGGTCAGGCCACACCTAGAGTACTGTATACAGGTCTGGAGGCCTCATTTCAAGAAGGATGTAGAGCTGCTGGAACGAGTACAGAGAAGGGCAACAAGATTAGTGAATGGAACAAAGGGGTGCTCTTACGAAGAAAGGCTTAAGTTTTGCAAATTACAGTGTCTGGAGACTAGGCACCAGCGAGGTGATCTGATAGAGGTGTATAAAGCCTTGAATGGTTTAAGCATGCTCAATGCTGATAGGATTCTTCCTCTAGCTCAGAAAAATCACCTGAGAGGGCATAAATTCAAATTGAGGAAAGACAGATGTAGGATAGACGTGCGGAAATTTGCCTTTAGTCGGCGGGTGGTTGGTTGGTGGAACAGACTTCCATCCCTTGTCGTGGAGGTTGATAGCCTAAATAAGTTTAAGGCTCAGCTGGACAGGTATTTTGAACGAACAGAGGGGTGAAGTGGAAGTGGTTTTTTTTTTTTTTTTTTGGCTGATGCTGCATAAGCTTGCTTTCTTACATCAAATGCCTCTACTAATGCTAATCACCATCCAGTGAAGCATATATAGTGATCGCAGTGTCTGCCAGTTAGTCAGTTCAAAACCTGTGCAGTGGGGAAATGAAGGGACCTGACATCTTTGAATGGAGAATGTTTGTGGTGTTAGGAAGCCAGGAGAGCCAGTATCTCAGCAACAGCAGGCATTTTCAGCTGTTTGAGGGCTGCTATAGTGAAGGTGTGGTGGTAATGGCCTGAAGAGGGATGCACAGTGATAAAAATTCTCAGAAGAGGAGACCACTACTGATTAACAGTTGAGGTAAACAGCAGTTGGCATGTGCTGCCAGGGACAATGGATGGCTCACTATACCTCAATTAATAGAAGACTACAACCATGGTGCACAGAGAATCAAGATTCCAGCTCAATCATGCCAATGGATGGGTGTGTATTTGATGACAAGCAAGTAAACAGCTGGAACCAGATGGCATGATTGGCAAAATCGGGCTGGTAGCAGTGGTGATATCCTGTTTCGGTTGGTGTTTTCATGAAATCATTAGGCCCCCCCTTATCCCCAATGAACCCACCCTCACCACCAAATCTTACCTTCACATTATTTTGGACCAGGTGTTGCCCTACGTGGTGACCATGTATCCAGGTGGGTAGGAGCAGCAGTGCACAGCACACGCTTCTTAATTAGACCAGGATTCGAGCCTGTGACCACCAAATATGGAGGATGCGGAAAGGTCAGGGAATGACCACCGCATATCCCCGGAGCAACATGCCTTAGTTGCTAACGCTTATAAAAACCAAATAACAATATCCCCTGAGCAATATGGTCTTAGTTGCTAATGCTCCTAAAAACTAAATAACAACAACAGCAACCCAACAAGATGGCAAATGATGTTTAACATTGACAAATGTAAAGTACTACATATGAGAAGCAGTAACCCCAGAGTAACGTATGGATGGGTGTGTATTTGATGACAAGCAAATAAACATACTACATGTGGAAAGCAGTAACCCCAGAGTAACGTATCAACTCTGTGGTACTACACTGACAGTGATAGAGAACGAAAAGGACCTGGGGGTAATTGTGCAGGCAGATATGAAATTTTCTGAGCAGTGCAGATGGTCTGCAAGAGTAGCTCATGGTGTCTTGTCAATGATATACAGGAATTTTTCTAGCAGGGATAAGGAAGTGATTATCCCCTTGTATAAGGCAATGGTCAGGCCACACCTTGAGTACTGTATACAGGTCTGGAGGCCTCATTTTAAGAAGGATGTAGAGCTGTTGGAACAAGTACAGAGAAGAGCAACAAAATTAGTGAATGGAACCAAGAGTTGCTCTTACAAAGAAAGGCTTAAGTTTTGCAAATTACAGTGTCTGGAGACTAGGCACCTATGAGGTGATCTGATTGAGGTGTATAAAGCCTTGAATGGTTTGAGCATGCTCAATACTAATGGGATTCTTCTTCCTCTTGCTCAGAATAATCACCCCGAGAGGGCATAAATTCAAATTGAGGAAAGACAGATGTAGGATAGATGTGCGGAAGTTTGCCTCTAGCCAGTAGGTAGTTGGTTGGTGGAACAGATTTCCATGCTTTGTTGTGGAAGTTGATAGCCTAAATAAATTTAAGGCTGAGCTGGACAGGTATTTGGAGCGAATGGAGGAATGAAATGGGAGGTGTTTTTGTTTTTTTTTTGGCTGATGCTGCATAAGCTTGCTTTCTTGCATCATATGCCTCTACTAATGCTAATAAAGATAACATCCCTCTGTCACAAAGCCAGCATTATGCTTGAATAGTTCGAGAATCAAGTCCAAGCATTTATGTGCTCCCTTTTCTGCCAAATTCCTCCGACATGAAGTCAAACATTTGTGGATATGGCGGAATGCAGTATTTGGCAGTCCATGCCACCGCCTCACTTTATTGCTAAACTATGGGATATCTTCTGTTCAGTCAGTGTAGGATACCTTACACAGACTTCTGGAGTCAATGCCATGCTGGTTACAAATGGTTATCACTGCAAAATGCAGCCCAACATACTGTTAATTAGGTGGTCATGAATACAGTGTGTTTCCTGTCTATAGGAGGATGGTTGCAGTTGCCCATAATGAGATAGCCATACCTTTTAGCCTATTCAGCTTGCTTAAAGAGATTTTTGTCATGCTTCTCAGTCATTTGGCATATAAGACATAGCCATGTGGTCAGGAGTGCAAGTGCAGTAGCACACACCCTTTGAGTGGACTGGGACTCAACCGCGTGACTGCTAAATACGATTTATATTGATCGATTTATTGTAAACTCCACTGACCTTGTGGTCATGCCGGAGTATAAACAAGAAAATATACCTCTTCTAACATCTTCCCTTTACTACAGTTCATTTCACATTACACTGAACATATGCAATACCTTGACCTGAATCAGGTCAGATTCTTATCACCTTCAAACAGTTTTTGATCAGAAGCATCACTCCTTTGCCCATCTGTCCATTCCTCTCTCTCCTCGTAACACACAGTGTTCCCTGAAATTAAATTCTTTGTCTCAAATCTCTTGAGTGCATATTATGTTGGTAAGCCTAACTACATCACCTTTAGTTGACTTGATCCAAAGCTCAAATTCATTTAATTTTATTTACAGTACTCCTAGTATATATAGACAAATTAAGTTTTACACTTTTCTGCCTTAGCAGAAACCCTTGCACATCCTCTGTTTAAGTTAACACCAACTTTACAAAATAAATTCCATCTACCAATTAAGGAGTGCCGTGTTAAGAGAACTTTCCCCACATAAGCTTTGCAGAGTCCCACAAGCCTAGAGTTAATCCACAAGACCTTTTAATTTACGCAGATCTGTAGTGGACCTGCCATTTGGAATCAAAAGAAATTTTTAAAGCTGTAGATGCTGTTTGAAACATATTTAAGGAATTTTTAAAGATGCACAAACTGTATTATGTCCTTTAAAATAAAAAGGCTTGCAGTGCACACACACAAACTGCATGTAAAATCTTCATGTTAAAAAAAAAATTCCACAAAGCTTCCTTCAATATCACATAGTTGGGTCTATAGGGTAGTTCTCATCTGTCCATGTTTGAGGAATCAGACAGCGTTCATCATCTTGGAGTCCTCACACACTGAAATTTTATCCTGTTTTTATTTATTACAGTAGCTTGTTCCGTTTATGTTTCTTAATTTTAAATATCCTTGTTGAAGATACAGCTCTTATTTTTGCTTGCTCGGTTATTACTGTGTACAGTATGTGTAGTATGTATGTAATACATCAACAGTTTTGTATGATTGCTTATAAAAAACACTGAGCAGTAAATCTGCGAGGGTGGAAAAAAGTCCAACAGCTTTATTTAGAGCATAATACCCCAGCTGTGTTACATAATTTTTCAGAGCATATGTATCTCTTTTGATGTTACACCTGGAATGTAGAAATCTCTTGGAACTTTATAATTGGAAGATTAACCTCTTTTTTTTATTTATTTTTTTACTCTAAATTATATCAACTCTAAGAATAATTCTTCTGAGCTTAGGATACAAGTATTTGATCATATTCTTTAACTGTATATCAAAGTTTTGGTTGAATCACTTCCCTTTTGATACAAACTAGTATCATTTACTGGTTTTGGTGGGAAATTTGAACTACAAAATTGTTCTAGCTTGTCACCTTAAACTCTTAATCCTTCTTACAAGTGTTTACAGTTTAGAAAGTGTAAACAAATAGGTTTTTCCAAAGTATACTGTTTGAGGTGACTCTTTGCACTCCCTTGTTTTCAGATTTCCGTTAAGTCGAGCCAATTGCCATTATTGATGCAAGGCCATTATAAAGTTCTCATATGCAGTTACTGTTGCTTATTTTTAAATATTATTCATTGTTAAATCTTGAAGATTAACTTTTGTGTATGATAAGTCATATTTATCATAAGCAAATATGACATATTTTTTGATCGTATATCAAAAAAGTTATAATGTGAATATTATTGTGTTCTAAAATCTTAAAATGCCTTCTAATTCATTTGATGTTAGAATTAGTAAGTGGTAAATGATGGAAAGAAACAAGCTTTTTACAGCATCAGGAAAAAAAAAAAAAAAACAACCTTTCCACATGATCTGTCCATCCTGTCTAATAATTTGTCTAGTTCTTAAATCTCTTATTCAAATTTCCCACTTCCACATCAGATGGAAGTTTGTTCCAACAGTCAACTAACCTCTATGCTGAAATTAAATTTCTGCACATCTGCCCTGCAACCATCCTTCCTCATTTTAATTGAGTGGTGGTCCCCAAAAAGTGTAAAAACAGTGAGGGGGCATCTAACGGGTGACCAACTTTCTTTTTAATTTTTGGAAAACATTTTTTGGATTTATGCATTCTGCTTAGAAAGTACCAATATCACATCTTTTCTTAATGGATTACAGTAGTTTATTTTATGCAAATTTTTTATTAAAACATAAAATTAATTTGCAAAAAAAATAAAAATATATTAATTCTGGAAAAAAAAATTAAAAAAAAACTTTTTTAGACATGAATCTATAGGCTGTTCCATTTTCGAGCTTAAAAGATGGTTTAAGCCAGTGGCGTGCAAACGTATTTCGCTCGCAATCCTCTTTATTAAATATAAAATTGATGCCACCCCTTGTTGTAAACCTCGAGGTGCGATGACCAGATTTTTAGAGAAGAAAAATGCCATTTTATAAATTATGTAGTAGAAAATTTTATTCGAGTACTGAGAAAGGAATAAAATAATTGTTTAATATTTTCATTGAATATGGCAAAAACAATAAATCAAATTCTTATTCTTCAATTAAGATTACAAATCAATAAAAAATGAACAGTTACAAAACAAAACAATTAACGAGAAGGACACACCCGATAACCAGTAATATTTGGTGCAATGTTTGAAATTACTAATCTCATGTCATCTTCTGGTTCAAGTCTGGAATGGGGTTTTTTTTTTTTTTTTTTTTTGTTTCTATAGCTGTTGATTTTGAGAAACCAATCTCACATAAATATGTAGACCAAAAAGATAGCAATGTTTGTATCGCCATTTTCGATAATTCTGGATACTCATCTTGAAGAGAAAGTCAAAATTTTTTCCAAGTAGTCTTGGAAAGAGCACATAATGCTTTGTCAGACGACAAGTCGATAAAACCTTCCTTAGCTGACTGGTAATTTTGAAACATGAAGAAATTTCAAAGGGATCACGAATCCAATACAGCTTTTTTTTTTTTTTTCTGGAGATACATTAAATCATTTGGAAAATTTCTTAATTAGCATTGTTAGGTGGGTGACAATGATATACCTAAATTGTAACATATTAATATTATAACAAAATCAGAAAAGTGTGGGAACAATTCAGTATTATTATGCTCATATTCAGTTTTCCCAAGGTTAAGCTTCCCTTTGAAAGTTTCTATTTTATCACTGGTGTTCAAAGAAAGTGCATCACCCCTTAAAATTGTAATTGTCAATTGTCATCTGAATAGTGTAAGTATATGGTAATATTTCTTACAGATTGCATCAGATAAGATTGACACGCGTAGATGATGATGTAGTATTTCATCAACTGTTACTTTGATCCAGTGCTTTTTTAAAAAAAAAAAAAATAGGTGCCGGTATTCATCCTTTGCTATCAGGCAAAATTGAAAATTAAAAGGATATGTACTCTAAAATTTTTTTTTTTCTCCTGATGTTATTACTTTAGTAGTAATGTTTTTAAGAATAAGAACAACAAATTAAGTATATTAGCACAACTTATTAGGCATAAATTTTTTATTCAAGTATATAAAAAAATAAGTAAAATAAGTTGTTGTTATTTGGTTTTAGGAACATTAGCAACTAAGGCCAAATTGCTCCGGGGAATTGTGGTGGTTATTCCCTGACCTTTCCTCATCCTCCGTATTTGGTGGTCACAGGCTCGAACCCCGGTCTAATAAAGAAGTGTGTGCTACGCACTGCTGCTCCTGCCCACCTGGCTACGGAGGCGCCAGTAAAATAAGTAAAAAATAATAACATAAGTAAAAATAATTTCATAATAAAGTTTTTGTAGAATATTGCAAAATTTGATTAAGTTCTCATCCGACACCCTATGCCAGGGGCCGGCAACCTTTTTTGAGTGAAGAGCCATTTTTGATCTAATTTAAAAAGAGAGAGAATCCGAAAAGCTGCAACTCAGTTCAAGCTGGGAGAAGGGGGGGGGGGGGGTTAGGCGAGAATTTTTTAAGAAATGGAATAGAGTGGGAAGATGTTTATTTAAAAATATATATATATATATTTTTTTTTTTTTCTAATATTATTTATTAATACAGTAAACCCCCACTGTTCACGGTAATTGATTTAATATAAAATGAATTTTAAAGCACCATGAACATTTTCTGCCATAAAAAAAAACATGGGCGTGGCAAAAATTATCTTTCCCTGTCAAAACAACGCTCAGTGGTGGGGGGGAGAGGGGTGACAAAATTGCGAGCGTGGATGTTTCTCGCTAATCCTTGTTCAGTATGTGTTTATGCACTTGCCATGGAAGTTTTTGTTGTTTGCTTTTAATTTATATGCTTATAAATTGAATAAATTTATAAATTGATATGCTTACAAAAGTGATAAATCTACCGTTTTGCAGTGTAAAACAGATCCTTTCGAGTGTGTTAACGGAAGAAAGTGACTTTATTGTGGACAAGTTCTTTCTAACTCGTACAAAAATATGGCTACGAATAACAAGGGAAATGTGAAAAGATCAAAGAAGGTGATGACATTAGCGAATAAAATTGAGTTATTAGACACATTTCTAATGGTGAAAGTGTCTCCTCAGTGGCAAAACATTATAAAATCAATGAGTCAACGGTACGATCAATCAAAAAATCGGAAGAAAAAATCTGCCATAGTGTCCGTGAAAACGTGCTAATTGCTTCAAAAATTTGCTCTGTAACTCGTGATGTTAAATTGGAAAAAATGGAAAAGTCTTTAAATCTGTGGATAGAAGACTGAACTCAAAATAAAATGCCCTTAAGTTCACTCATCATTCGTGAAAAGGCAAAACACCTTTATCAACACTTTAGCGAAACTGGTGATAGCACTGGTGGGATAAGTTTTTTAGCTATAGCAAAAGCGCTGGATTGAAAGATTTGTTTGAAATTTCTAATAAATATTACATTATTTATTATAAATAATGTAATATTTATTATTATTAAATTGTTTCTTATTTTCATTTCGATGCCTCATGCTTGCATTTCACTATGTACTGTCTATGTGCATAGTCATATTGTGAAGGTACATATAATACATACATAGACAAAATTTTAGACTAGTTTTTCTTATATATTTCATACTTTGGAACAGAACCCTTTTATTACTATGGGAGCCATTTCTCAGGAACGTAACCCCCGCAAATAGCGAGGGTTTACTGTACTGAAAAAACATAACAAACATCTAATTAGATACAAATTAATGTGACTTTTGCTGATGAACTTCTTGAGCAAGTCTCTCTCAACATCATGCGAATATCATTTTTAAAGATGCTCGCATTTTTCAGATGATGGTTTCTTGATTTATTTTTAATATAGTTAATGTTCAAAAATATTTGCTCGCAGAAATACGTCGAACCAAAAACTGAAAGAATGGTCCATTACAGCTCTTAGCTGGCCACGAAACAGCCCAGACCTGAATCTTATAGAGAACTGTTGGCATCGTGTGGAATCTGCAGTTGCCAGAAAGAAACCAGAGACCCTTTGTGAACTTCAGGAAGCCATAATTCATGTTTGGAACCACAAACTACCAGTTGATTATCTTCAGAAATTGATCTTGTCAATGCCTCGACAGTGTGCTGCTGCTGTCATCAGGGCAGAGGCTGTTCAACTAAATATTAGTTAGCACCTGGTGAACTTTTCATTTTGTTTTCCATTTAAAATGATAAACTGAAGCAAATTGAGGCCTTCTGATAATATTTCAGTCATAATTGTTGTGTTTAGCAAAACTGTTGTATAAAGGTTGCAAATGCTCATTTTGGAATATTTTGAGAGAGTACATGTCAAATATTACTTAGCTTTGCCTTAACTGTTAATAAATATCTTTTGTTTATATTTCTATTTGTGATGCTGGTCATTAATGTAACATACCATTGTGAAAAGTGGTTAGAAATGTGAAATTCCTACTTGATGGATGCACTTTCTTTGAACACCAGTGAACGTTTGAACTTTCTTTGAAAACCAACAAAGTTTTCCAAGCCATTTTTGATAGAAACAATAAAACTTCATGTTTGAGGTCAAAAAGATCGCAACACCTTGCCACTGGGCAACCAGCTTAGTTTCGTGTATAAAAGAAGCATTTCATCCCACTTCATTGCAAAGCATTGCGAAATGTCAGCTATTTAAACTTCTACTATTTTTATAAAGTTGATCACACTTATCTCATCTTTCAAAACTTCGTGCAAATCAGTTTGCCTTTCCTTTGCTACTGATGCTTCCCTGTGTGTAATGCAATGATTCAAAACTATATTTGGAGCCATTTCCTTTACTTTGCCTTTTAAACTTTTATTTTATCCTGTTACTGCAGCTGCACCATCAATACAAATTGCAAAGCAGTTGTTCCACATTATATTTGTTTGAAAGAAAATACAGTCCGTCCTCGTATAGCACGATAGTTGCGTTCCTAGAAATCCTCGTGCAATGCAAAATCGTGCAATATAAACAACAGGCCCTATGGGAAAAGTAGGGTTAGGTGCCGACCACCCAAGATTGAACACACATTTGGAACCAAAACATTACCAAACACAATAAATAATCGGGTAATTTTAATCATTATAAAATACTTACGTATTTTATAACGATTAAAATACGTAATAAAAATAATATTATATCATAATAAAGTATTTTTAGTATTTTTTAATACTAAAAAAGTATTTTTTACGGATAAAATACGTATTTTATTCGTAAAAAAAATTATTATATCAAATAAAATAGTCGTAATAAAATACTTACGTATTTTATAATACGTAAGTATAAATTATAATACGTAAGTCGTAATAAAATATTGCTAATGCTTTTGCTTCTATCGTAAGCAAACTTGCTTTTTGTTTGATTTTCTATCCAAAGAGATGACAGCCGTTCCATCTCTTCCAATTCTCTGTGTCTTAATCTAATGGATTTTAATTACACTTTGAGTTGTTCCCGCTATGAAAGTTGTTTTTATTTTCTCTGCATTCTTTGTAATTCTCGGCGTTGCCTCATTTAGGTCTGCAGCACGTGCAATATCACATGGTCTTTCATTTTGCTCAAAGCGTTTCACAATTTCGTATTTTTTCTCTATCGACAGAAGCGGACTGGCCATAAGCCTTACGGGGGAAACCGCGGTGGGCCGGGGGTTGGTGTGATTTTGGCCATAAACCGTAGTATGAGGCCACTACAAATTTTCCCGGGTAAGAATTTTTGACCCAGTCCGCCTCTGTTTATCGATATTGCTTCTTTTTTTTTTTCTCTCTGAATCTGCAGTGTCTTAGCCAGGACGCTTCCTTTTCACACCTTTTAAGTATTTTACTAATTTTTAGGGAATAAAGCACAATTACAAACGAGGTGGCACGCTTGACACAGAAACAAAGCTGCGCGCGTGTAGCAACTGAATAAACAACACCGTAAAGGCCGAGATACACTATTAATTAACACCTCGCATTTTACTAAAGCACATTTTTGGAGGTTACTACCATAAAACAATAAAAACAATTTCCAGTTGCGTTTCTGCTAGTGGAATCTGTTATAAACTGGTAGTAAACTCCATCTAATTGCATTTATCGATAGCTGGAATTGTGTTGGTTTTTACGTTATTATGGTGAAATGTGTTTCCCCTTCACTGATATAAAACACATAAATACATTTTCAGAATCTTCTTCGTTCCTATCGTGTTGCGTTCAGTTGGGGTGATTCCGCATTCGACTGCCATTTCTTGTAAACACAAAGGCGAATCGTGTATAAGCGAATTCGGTTCGTGTTATATAAGATAACGTTCCCCTATTTATAAATCATGTATGATCGAATTCGTGTAATGCAAACACGTGTTATACGAGGACCGACTGTATTTATAACATCAAAAATCTTGTCCGTCGTTCTTCCTTCCAAAGCTTTTCAAAATAGAAAATTCTCTAAAATATCTCCCTCGTAGTATCTTGCATATACAATAAGTTGAGCAAGGTTATGAAATATTTAAGGGCAAAGGCCTCATGTTATGAGGTAGAATGACCAACATGTAAGTTAGTGCAAAAGCATCATTTTAACGTAGCTATCTACCAAAGTAGTTAAATTAATTAATTAAATTGGCATCGTTTTGCTTATATCTTATATTGTGAATGCCTTCACAACGAGTTGCCATGGTATTGTACTACCTTGAATGAATAACACCTCACCGGTGGTATGCGCTGAGAATAAATAACAGTAGTCTTCTCCACTGGTGAAGTGTTATTTATTCGAGGTAGTACAATACCATGGCAACTTGTTGTGAAGGCATTCACAATATAAGATATAACCAAAACGATGCCAATTTAATTAATTAATTTAACTACTTTGGTAGATGGTTACATTAAAATGATGCTTTTGCACCAACCTACACATTAGTCATTATATCTCGTAGCATGAGACCTTTGCCCTTGATTGTTTTATAGTCTATATCACTGCACACCATCAGGCATCTCTTATATTGTGAAGTTATACTTCATAACTGGGTTGTCACTATTGCAACACCAGGGTACCTGCCCACCCACCGAAGAGAAGCCAAAAAGCTTCGATGCCGTTTGGGTGGTGGTATCCACTGAGAATAAATAACAGTAGTCTTCTCCACTGGTGAAGTGTTATTTATTCGAGGTAGTACAATACCATGGCAACTCGTTGTGAAGGCATTCACAATATGAGATATAACCAAAACGATGCAATTTAATTAATTAATTTAACTCCTTTGGTAGATGGCTACTTTAAAGTGATGCTTTTGCACTAACCTGCATGTTAGTTGAGCAAGGTTTTAAATATCATTGAATTCATCTAACCGTATTGCAAAAATTGGACTTTATCTCAATTGATATAATGAACTGAATTTTATGTTGTCCTCTATAACTGTAATATGCTGTGAGACTGTCTCTGGATATAGGAGTAGTTTTTAAATCATTGCTCCACTTTTCTCCATGCATAATTGAAATCATTTTTATAGCATCAGGGAGAACAAGAGATTCAGCAATAGTATGCGATTTCAAATTTTTTTCCTATTAAATATGAAATTTCCAGTGATTCTCTTAAAGCTTTACAAAGAACTGCAGTGTGTTTCTTCATAAAAGATTTCAGACCTTGTATGGCGTCTAGATGTCTTTTGAAAAAGAATTTAGTTTTTTTCTTTATCTCTGGATATTTTGTATGTGTGTCTTTTTTAATTAATAGGTTTCGTGCTTTTGTTAGCCAGTTTTTTTGTAACGTATTACGCATGTTGCTCATCATCAATGCTGTAAGTAAAGCCATACTTCATAAATTCTTCTTGATATTTTTTTGTTTTTGATTTGGAATATTTTTATTTTTTTTTTTATGAAAACCCCAAACACGAGAAGTATTAGAACATATAATACTTAGTACCGTGCTTGGGTTGGATGTTGAGATGAGAGAAGATTTGTTGACATTAGACTTGAACTTCTGTAGACTAATTTTCAGGAATACATGAAGAAAGGTTGTTCCAGAAAATGGCAGTTGAAAGAATAACCAAGGAAGATGAAAAGTTGGTTCTGTGAGTTTGAAGTTGGACAGTAAATGGATGTTGGCTGGTAGCGGCACATGTTCGGACTATTTTGAAAGAAAGAGTGGGAATTATAGAAGCCAATTCAGAAGAACAGTGCCCATGGAAGTATCTGTAGAAAAGACATGCAGCAGAAACAGTACATCTATGAGACAGCGAGTGGAGAGACTCTGTTAGAGACGAGTCATTAATTAACCTCACTGCCCTCTTCTGAATGGAATCTAGAAGCCTGAGAGAGGTTTTGGGGCCTGCCCCAGATGTGGGAACAATATTCCATGGCAGGGCGGATTTGCGATTTATACAGAGTGAGCAGCTGTTTAGAAGAAAAGTAATGCCAGAGAGTGAAAGAGAAAACCAAGTTTTTTAGATGCAGAGGAAGCAATATTTGTAATGTGCTTGTGCCAAGAGAGATTAGAAGTCAGAGTAATGCCCAAAAGAGATATATCATCTTGCCTAGAAATCGGAGTGTCATCAGAGATAAGCATAGGAGCAGAGGGATCCTTTTTGTGAGATATAAGACAAGACTGAGTTTTAGAAGGATTGAAATCAACTAAGTTGTCTTTGCCCAACTGGAGAATTACCTGAAGATCGGCATTTAAGGAATTGGTAGCAGATTTTCGAGAAGTTGAAGCTGATTGAGCAGGACAAGGTTTCTCAAAATGGAAAGTTGAATGCAATGTGCTATCATCGGCAAAACTATGGAAAGGATTTCCAGTCAATGGAAGAAGGTCATTAATATACAAGAGGAAAATAGTGGGGGAAAGAACTGAAACTTGGGGAACATCAGCATTAGTGGAGAAGTTAGAAGACAGAGAGCCATCTGCCATCACCCTCAGCTAGCAATCAGAGAGAAACCTGAATAACCAATTACAAAAAACAGTTGACAAACCATAAGACGGAAGCTTGTTTAGAAGACCTTTATGCCAAACATGATCGAAAGCCTTTGAGATGTCAAGACTTGTGTTTCACCAAACTTTTCCATTGAATTTGTCCATAAATGGGTAACATAAGCCAGAATAGCACCAGTGGATTGACACTGACAGAATCCGTACTGGTGATTGTTGATTAGATGGAAGGTTTCTAGGTAGTTTAAGAGTTGGCGGTTAATTGATTTTTCCATTACTGTAGAAAGAGTAGAAGTAATTGCAATGGGACGATAATTGGATGGGAGGGATTTGTCACCCTCCCTTTTAGGAACTGGCTGGATATGAGAAATTTCCAAGCAGAAGGGAAAACAGCTTTGGAATAAAAAAGTGAAAAAAGGCAGCAAAGAACAGGAGTAAGTAAGGAGCACAGGTTTTGAGAACAAGTGGAGAAATACCATCAGGACCTGGAGCTTTCTTAGCATCAAGATTCGTCAAAATCCTTCTGACATCCTTTTTATGGAAGAGCACAGGAGACATTTAATGGAGCATGGTATGAGGTGTTGTTTTACCAAGATCATTAATACCTGAGTTGGAAGAAAAATGGGATGCTAGCAGGTTAGCTTTATCCTTGGCTGAAGTGACAACAGAACCATCTGGTTTTGACAGAGGTGGGAGCAGAGATAGGTAAAAGTTGCGGCCAATAGCTTGGGCAAGAGACTAGAATGCTTGGCTACAATTAGGGCAAGAAGCAAGTTTTCTCCTCTTAACCCGTTCAAAATCTAGCTTGGACTGATTAATAACTGCTTTACAATTGTTGCGAGCTCTGGTGTAGGCAAAAAATGAAACTGAAGAATTGGAAACAAGCCAATTACGATGTGCAATATTCTTCTCTTGAACAGCATTAATACATTTATTGGAAAACCAAGGTTTAGATAAAGGACAAGATTTTAAAGTGGAGTGTGGAATAAAGGATTCAATTCCTACAAGAATAATTTCACTGACATGGTCTGAGCAAACGTTGACATCAGAAGTTTTGAAACAGTAATCCGACCAAGGTAAAGAAGAAAAGAAATCTCGCAGGTCATCCTATATTTCATTCTTGTAATGCCAAACAGTACAAAGTTGGGAATAGCCATGAGATAAAGTCTCCATTGGAGAAGCAACAATCACCAAGTTAGAGAGAGAGAGAGAGAGATAATCTTTATTATCCTTCATTGCTATAAAGCCAGGGGCTTACAGTTTCCCAAACTTCCGGGAAAATTGAACAATTATTTACAAAAAGGTAATTTTACAAAGCAAACATATTATAATACAAAGGAGAGAACTCCTTACGAGAGTTAAATCTGATTGAGCTGGCTTAACATCGAGATGAGAGCGCCAGCTCAGTCAGACAGGAACAGATGCAAGGTATACATCAGTCATTGCTGATTAGTCCTACTCGTCATAATTTTTTTCCAGTAAGTCCGGTCAGCAGCGAATTTGTTCAGGTCGGCATCCTGATCCAAGTTGTGAAGTTGTGATCTGAGGTGTCTAAAGGACCACTCCCTTTGACCATGTACTTAGAAGGGTTGTTTGTGCGAAAAAGATGAAGCGTGTTGGCTGTATGGTTAGGATTGTCTTGTATTCTTGTAGGTAAATTAACAATCTGTGCAAGGTCATTGGTAATTGCAAAAGCCTCAGCATCTTGGCCAGATGAGTTAGTGTGACTAGAAAACGGAAGCCAGCTGGAGTTGTGAACATTAAAATTGCCGAGGAAAATTACCTCACTGTTAGGAAAGTTGGACTGGAGAAAGTCAAGTTGCAAAGAGAGGAAGTCAAAAAGCTCCAAGTGATTAATGGAGTTGGGAGAATGGTAGAGACAACAGATGAATTTGACACAGTGAGGTAGAGAGATTTTAAGCCAGGGAAGATCAAAAAGAGGAGATTCCAAATTACTAAGTATGTGACATGGAATATCGGAACAGACATATGCACAAGTACTACCTTTGTGGCGAAAGGAATCATACCGTGAATAATTTGGGCAACTGAGATGAGCAGTATTTGAATCAATCGATAACTGAGATTCTGTCAGAAAAAGTACGTGGGATTTGGCAGACTGCAAGTGGAAATGGACATTGTTGAGATTAGAATTGAGACCACATATATTTGTGAAATGAACTAGGAAATGTTTAGGAGGTTTAGCTCTTTTCGCACATAAGCTTACTCTATTAGTTTGACAATTCGTGGTGTATTCAATAGTAAGAAAAAGTGGGGTGTGGGACATGCTGTATGAAGTAATGAAATTTTTGGATGTGGCGTACACATGGGTATATCAGGGATCTGGGTATATTCTTATATCTGGGTATAAGAATATACCCAGATCCCTGACATAACGTGGCCTCAATAATGCCCCCAGCATGGCGCCTCCTTAGCCAGGTGGGCAGGAGCAGCAGTGTGTAGCACGCGCTTCTTGATTAGACCGGGGTTCGAGCCCGTGACTACCAAATACTGAGGATGCGGAAATGTCAGAGAATGACCACCGCATATCCCCGGAGCAAAATGGCCTTAGTTGCTAAATCTCCTAAAAACCAAACAACAACCGCCCCCTGCATACACACTACTCAGACTCCCCCCAGTCACTATCTGGCAGAGTAGAGGTAGCAAGATTATACACTAGCTGATCAGGAAGCCTCCTAAAGAGCTACCAATAGTTTCGGTCTGGTGTACTAACTAGTGGGCGGCCTGCAAACACCGTTTTAGAGCTGCACCCTTGAAATGTAAGGAAGATCGGATTTCGCTATGATATTCATCATAACCTCAAAAGTCATCAGTCATACTGCATGATGGAAGAGATGGGGAAGGGTTGACTGGAACTTAGCTGTGGAGACTGAACATGGGTTCCACCACTTCAAGCCTCCAATAAGCAAAGTGGTGGTATTGCACTGGTTGAGAGTTATCTTTCACCTAGTACTGCCTGGTAACATAGAGGGGCAGCATTCCTCCATGTGGTGTGGGCGCCACACCTCGACCCCTGCTTACTTTGGTTCACGTCTGGGTGGTCACCCACAGTGTGCTTGTGCATGGAGGTTATTCCCAGGATTACTAACAGTCCCACCAGCAGAGGATTTGGCTGTCGCAGATTGTCCGACTTTGCCGAAATTGGGTCCACTTGACTTGAACGTCACCTGAATATATCAATTCCATCAGTGTTTCAGACTCCCAGGTGGCAAGTACAGCTTGTCTTGTATATCTGAGAGAATGTCTGTGACAATCTCACTGCACATCTAGCTTGTAGCCATACCTTTTCAGTTTTATGTTCCGTTATGTCTTTTGTCCAAGAAAGCTGAATAACAAAAAATCTGTTATTCAGCACACTGAAGTACTCAGAATTGCTAATACATCCTCTACCACTTAAATTTGTTCGCCTTAACTCATAAGTATTACCAGAATGTTGTGAAAAGTGATTTTTTTTTTTTTTTCTTATAAGTTTACATACTTATAAAAAAAAAAAAAAGAATGCACGTATGAAACACTTAGTTTTTTGAAAACTGCTCACCTTGTATTCCACACTTCTTTCCCAGTGTAATTCCTGATTTGAATTTTGGCCTTTACAGCAGAGGTTCTCAAACTTTGTGATACCCTGACGCCCTAAAATACCAAATGAAAGTGTGCAACCACCGCTCCCTTATTCCGGGAGTAAAACTAATGATTACATTAAGGTTAAAATTGAGTAATAAATAAATTTCCCAATAACTTTAATAACTAATATTTTATTGGAAATAAACAAACAAAAAATATAATATTTTATTAAAAAAAATAGATATAAATAAATCATATATAGAATAGGTTCAGTTCTTTCCCCCACTCTTTTCCTCTTGTATATTAATGGCCTTCTTCCCTTGACTGGAAATCCTATCCATAGTTTTGCCGATGATAGCACATTGCATTCCACTTTCCATTTTGAGAAACCTTGTCCTGCTCAATCAGCTTCAACTTCTCGAAATTTGCTACCAATTCCTTGAATGCCGATCTTCAGGTAATTCTCCAGTGGGGCAAAAACAACTTAGTTGATTTCAAATCTTCTAAAACTCAGTCTTGTGTTATATCTCGCAAAAAGGATTCTTCTTCTCCTATGCTTATCTTTAGTGACACTCCGATTTCTAGGCAAAATGATATATCTCTTTTGAGGATTACCCTGACTTCTAATCTCTCTTGGCACAAGCACATTACAAATATTGCTTCCTCTGCATCTAAAAAACTTGGTTTTCTCTTTCACTCTCGGCCTTACTTTTCTTCCAAACAGCTGCTCACTCTGTATAAATCGCAAATCCGCTCTGCCATGGAATATTGTTCCCACATCTGGGGTGGTGCCCCCAAAACCTCTCTCAGGCTTCTCGATTCCATTCAGAAGAGGGCAGTTAGGTTAATTAATGATTCGTCTTTAACGAAGTCTCTCCACTCGCTGTCTCATAGACGTACTGTTTCCGCTGCATGCCTCTTCTACAGATACTTCCATGGGCACTGTTCTTCTGAATTGGCTTCTATAATTCCCGCTCTCTCTTTCAAAACAGTCCGAACACGTGCCGCCACCAGCCAACATCCATTTACTGCCCAACTCCAAACTCACAGAACCAACTTTTCATCTTCCTCGTTTATTCATTCAACTGCCGTTTTCTGGAACAACCTTCCTTCATATGTATTTCCTGAAAATTACAGTCTACAGAAGTTCAAGTCCAATGTCAACAAATATCTTCTTTCGTCTTCTTAACTTCCAACCCAAGCATGGTACTAAGTACTATAGGTTCTCTTTGCCGACCGGGCTAGCCAGGGGATTAAAGTGCCTGCTTGGCAACCCAAAGGTCGCGGGTTCGAATCCCACCTCGGGCTTGGATCAAAGTACTGCAAAAACCTTGGGAGGTGCATTATGGCCAGAGAAGCCGATGCGCCAACAACTACAAAAAAAAAAAACTATAGGTTCTAATACCTCTCGAGTTTGGGGTTTACATAAAAAAAAAAAAATATATCCTTATATACATATAAAATGTAATAGAATATCTCTAATGAACAGATGTCAAATAAATAAAACTTCAATAACCTTAGATTTTTTACCACTAGTACTCCCACCAACAATGTAAAAATATAAACTAAACATAATAGCATGTGAGCAGAAAAGAGGGCTTTTATCTTGTGATTTAGTTAATGTAACAAGTGTTAATAACATATCTGGGATTTAACCCTCATTTTTACTACAAAGATGATTTTTTTTATACATTACACACTCAACCATATCGAGCTGCAACCCCTCCAGGGGGTCGCATCCAGTTTCAGAAAATGCTACTTTAGAGGATATACTTTATTCATGATATAGCTATCAATCTGCTGGATGAAAAGTAGTGCATTACAGTTAATAGGCATTACATTAAAAAATATTGTATGTATAATATTTTTAATATGATATAATTTTTTAGAATATTTGAAGCTAGACAAACTGGCAAATGGCAAACAGAAACAGATACTCTTAGCCAATTATTGATAGGATGTATTGAGTGGAGCTAGCCCTTGTGAAGTCCAACTTAGGTTATCTATATACTTGTCCTTGTTGCTCTAGAGGTATACTTTTACTCTGAATACCTATATTCCATATTCTTATTAAATTTCATTAGTCATATGATTCCCTTAGTATTCAGTTCAATAAATACTGTAACACACACACACACACACACACACACACACACACACACACACACACACACACACACACACACACACACACACAACTGTTCAATAAAGAATGATCGTGATTTTTCTGAACAGCTGTATTTCTAGCTGAGTGCCAAATTTAAGACCAAGCCAAGCTGCATCATGTAGCAATTGTTTGTGCAGTTGAATCATTCACACAGTGCAACCTTGTCATTTGGTTAAGTTTTGCTTGACCAAATGACAAGGTGTGACACCTTTCACACAGTGTGACCTGCTCAGTTTTGCCTATGTAGCAATGGATGTGGTACGTGAGGAACTTGAAACTGAAACACATTTTGTTTCAGTTTCAAGAAAACATCAGCTGAAACATATGAAATGTTAAAAGGGGCTTATGGTGAATCTATACCTCCATAAGCACAGCTCACATGTGGTTTAGAATGTTTAAAGATAATTCAGATTCAGTTGCAGAAAATTCATGATTCCATTCAATCGCAAAAATTGGTGGTCCTAGAGATCCAACCTCTGCTGTCACCACAGAAACCATAACACTGCTACCTGTAATCATGAGAGAACATCATCATATAACAGTGAGACAACTGGCAGAGATGTTGAGAATATCAGTGGGAAGCATGCACAACATTATCCATGACCACTTGTATGTGATGCATGTTTGTGCAATGCTGGGTTCCATGACTACCCACGCCTGAGCAACAGCAGGTTCCCCTGGAGGTTCTGCACAAGGTGATAATAGGGGATAAGATGTGGCATCATCATTTTGACCCAGAAGTGAGTAACAAAGCTATGTTTGGACATCTGCATCCAAACAGATACAAACGAAAAAAGCAAAAGTGTGGCGTCTGCGGGAAAGGTTATAGTGATCTCTTTTTTGAAATTCAAGGAATGGTTTACCAGCATGTTGTTCCACGTCATACGACTGTTACAGGACCTTACTATGGAGTTGTACTGCACGCTTTGCAGGATCACATTTGTCACAAACAACCATAGCTGCACAATGATTAGTGGATGCTGCATCATGAGAGTGGGAGACCTCATATTGCTCATACTGTCGTAAAGTACTTACCAGCATTTGGTGGAACTTTTTTTTTTTTTTTTTTTGAAAATGAGTAGAACTCAAACCATTCTTGTATATACATGTGTAGATAAACTTTGATTTTAATATTATTTTGATGGTTTTTTTTATCTCCCATAAGGATTACATAAGAGCTGGAGCCACATGCCACTCAAGTTGTGATTTATTCATATCAGGTAAGCGGATATTTATTTTGTGTGACAGAATTTTGTAGGAGTTAAAATACAATATTATTTTATTTTTCTGAATAATATTAGAAAGCTATAAGCACACCATATCTAAAGTCCTTAATGAAAATCAAAAGCAGTTTATTAAAATTGCTTTTAATTTTCATGATTGTTATTCCAAAGGTTATTATTTCTATTGTGTTATTGTACTGGATGTGTGATTTGCTGTAACTGAGTTTTTGAAAAGTTGTGATATTGATATTATTGGCTCGTGCAGCGGTTTTCAACCAGGGTGCTGCAACAACATTCCAGGGGTGCCACGTAATTAGGGTTTAAGTTACTTAAACTAAGTTACGTTTTTGTTTAAATTTATATATTTATTTCATTATAAAAAGGTACATCCTTATTATTGTGTTCCTTAAACAGTGACAGTTTTACATATGTCAATTGGTCATTCTATTTACAATTTTAAAATGAAAAAATTAAAAAAAAACTCAAATTATAAAATTAAGGGTTTCATTACATACAATTTCATGTTACAATTAACCTTTTGTGTTCCCGTGTTGAGTGGGACTTGACATGACGCAAACATGTGCCCTGTGACTTATGTATTGAGTTAAGCTCGACAATAAGTTGCTTATGTATTGAAGATATATTTGGCTACTTGGAAGAAATCTTTATTTGGATATATCATATTTTCCTGGAAATAAAAATATTTTAGATTTACATTGCGGCAACAAGACATCATACACAGAAGTTAATTTAGAGTGGTAGGGTAAGCACATGGCAGAAGTAGCTGTTTGTTTGTTATGTTTGTTATTTGATTTTTAGGAGCATTAACAACTAAGGCCATATTGCTCCAGGATATGCGGTGGTCATTCCCTGATCTTTCCACATCCTCCGTATTTGGTGGTGATGGGCTCGAACCCCGGTCTAATCAAGAAGCGTGTACTACGCACTGCTGCTCCTTCCCACCTGGCTACGGAGGCGCCATGGCAGAAGTAGCATGGTGCAAAAGGTTAAAGAAGAAAAGCTAATCTTAGAAATAAACTGGTTTAATTTTCATTACAATAATATGCCTAAAGCGATCATTGAATAATCAGCTGATATGTTTACCTACATACTGTAATGACCCATTGCCAACACAAATTTCAGTTAGTAAAATACCCTCTATAGTAAGATGGACAAGTTTGTTATGAAGATGATTGTAGTGAAGGCAAAAAAAAGAAGACAAAGGTGGAGATTCGAGTAAAGAAGCAATAATTGTAACTGTTCCCTCTTCAAGCAAGTCTGCTGTGAAAGTGAGGGAGAAAAAAATTAACAGTAGAGTGTAGTGTGTTTAGTGTCAAACGGTGCCAGGGGTTTCCCCCATCTCCACATAGTATACATTGTAGGTGTGAAACCAAACACTGTCAAAGCCAGAGGTTTAAAAGTGTATGGATCTTGTGTATATGTGTTGTGTTGTGTTGTGTACTGTTGTTTCTCTGGTCATTTCGCCGCTGTGCCCCTAATGGGACCCATTGTTGCCCACACTCGGTCCTGTGGAGGCAGATCAGGTACACGAGTATTATAGTTATTCACTCTTGCAGATCCTGCCACCTAATTTCCTGAGATTTCAGTGGCTAGGACCTTTAAAAAAAAATAAAAAATAAAAAAAACGCTGTAGATAGGGGTCAGCCAAAAGGAATACTAGTTATGCGATTTGATGTCATTAAGTGAAAATGAAAACAGCCATGACAGGAACGCAATATGGGACGGTAGAGGGCATACAGGCTGCAGTACCAAAAGAGGAGTTCCAGAAGTGTTTTCAAAACTTGTATAAAGGATGTAAACAGTGTGTACACATCAGAGGTGATTACTTCGAAAATATATAACCTTACTTTGCCGTTAGTGTTATTCTTTTTTTTTTTTTTTTTTTTTTTGTAGTAGCATCAGTCTCGTTATTTGATCGGCATGCTGTGTATTGTCCAAAGAAGCAATGATACCTAGTAAATTAAAGAGACATTTAACTCTAAAACATAGTCATCTGTCTAACAAGCCTAGAATATACTTTGAGAGACTTGTAAATAACCAAAGAAAACTGAGTCTGAGTTTTATCGAAATAGTCAAAATTTCTAATAAAACTCAAGAAGCCAGCTACTTAGTAGCTCACTTAATTGCAAAAAATATGAAGCCTCACACAGAAGCAGAGACACTTATTCTCTCTGCTTGCAATACTATAGTAAGGACCCTTTTTTGGAAGTGACGCAGAAAATGAAGTTAAACTCTTTCCAATAATACCATTAGCAGACAGATTGGTGATATGTTGGCAGACATAGAAGAAAGTGTATCTTCTTCTGTGAAGAAAAGTGAAATTTTTGCGCTCCAAATAGATGAATCAACTACTCGCATTTATTCACTTTGTCCATAATGAGAAAATAGTAGATGTTTTTGTTTGCTGTAAAGAACTTGAAGAAACAAGCCAAGATATTTTCAATACATTAAGTACCTGCTTGGAAACTCGTGGTTTATGCTGTAAATCTTGTGTGGGAATTTATACAGATGGTGCTCCATCAATGGGTTTGTATCTTTAGTGAAGAAAATCAACAGTGATGGCATAACAACACATTGCTTTCTTCATTGTGAAGTGCTAGACACAGTTGCAAAAATGGTTAACTATATAAAAAGTAAACCTCTTAAATCACATCTTTTTGCCAAGCATTGTGAAGAAGTTGGGGGCAAGACATGTTAATCTTCTCATTCATACAGAAGCAAGGTGGCTTTCTAGAGGCAAAGTATTGTCACGCGTGCATGAACTGAAGGATCAGATTCATTCTTTCTTTGCCATTGAAAAGCAAGAAGAATTTCGTATGTTGCTTGCAAAACATAAAGAAGCATCCATCGATGAATTCTGGATAGAGATGAAGAGTGAATATCCTCATTTTGCAAAAAAAAAAGCTGTGGTAATTCTGTTACAATTTTCTACATCTTACCTATGTGAGTTAGGATTTTCTGTGCTTACCACTATAAAAACTAACAAGGGAAAGAGTACAAATGATTGAGTAATCAGTGAGAGTGTCTCTCCAATATTCCACCTAATTTCAAAAAGATCTGCGAATCACACCAGGCGCAAATACCTCATTGAAAAGTTACATAAACCAAGTGTTTAAATACCCTCCATTGTACGATATCTTTTTAATTTTCGGTGATCTATAATTGATCTTTATTTAGTATAGATCTTTTATATAGATCTCTATATAAAGAATAAAATTATTATCTAAGTATATATAATTTGTATTGTGAATTGTAATTTTGTTTATAATTATATTATAATAACTATTGTATAACTTTTTTTAATATTATATATATACAGAGAGAGAGAGAATTGGATCTAACGGGCAGAAAATTGGGTGGGGGTGCCACAAAATAAAATAAATTACTTAAGGGTGCCATTATTAAAAATAGGTTGAAAACCACTGGGATAGTATAATATTGAATTAGTTTGGCATGACATCACCTCTGTGAAAACAGAAATGAGATTGAGAGAGTATTATAGGCCAAATGACTGTGATAAGTGTAAGGAACAGTTTTATAGACAAATAGAGTGGCCAATCAATCAGAATGTCTTATAATTGGATTTTTAAATTTCCAGACATTGACTGGAACTTGTGGGTCAGTTAATTACACTGTAATAGAACTTTTCTGAAATTATTGGGTGATTGTTTTCTACAGCAACATGTTAGAGGGATAACAAGAGAAAGCAGTAATCTTGATCTTATTATCAGCAGTGACCCTTCGTGCATTAAGAATCTCCAGATATTGATCTGGGTATACTTAACCTTTTTGTAATTCATCTCTAAAAATAAATAAATAAAATGACTACTTGAAATGGGATGTTCAACAATTATTTATTTTTGGGCTTATGTGAGCTAATATATAAAACAGCTTAGTGAAACATCGTAAATATTAATTATTTATTTGATTTTAATGTGTGGAATTGCTTGAAATATTCACTAGGATGCACTCCTGGTTTTCTGGAGCATGTCTTGTAATACCAAACTGTTTCTTTTTTCCCGCCTTTAACACTTCTGTCACTACCTAGTATGGAGTCTTTCTTCTTCTTTGGCTTTTCATCTTTACTCACAAAATGAGGATGGCTATTCAGTCTGTCTTCTGCATCGAAACTCAGTAGCCTTTTCCTATGAGGAATGTTCTTATTTCAGACATCTACCAGCTGAACAAGCAGCAAGTTCTGTTCTTTTGTCTTTCCATATTAATGCTGGAACTTTAGCCTCTTTTGAAAACCAATCCTGTTTTTCAGTTGTCTCTGCTGTATACATATCTAATGACAAACCCTTCCTGTTTCCCATAACAGTGCCTCTCATGTATATATTTACTTTTCATTTTGTCCCATGATAATATTAACTAAATAACTAATGTAAAATTACCTGATGTTTGCTGAATTGCCATTTGTTAACTAATTCAAGATAAACCTTAGCAAATAAGAAATGTATAATCAAATTAATAAATTTATGTAAATAAAGTATTAAAATTTACAAGTTCTGCTATTCTTACAGTCACTGAATAAATGGTACAGGAAGTACCATTAAACAGCTAAGAATAATTTGTAATTCTTTAAGAAATTAAAGGCACACTTAAACCTCCATGCATATTTAAGTACTCATTATTTCACCAATTTTCAGTTCTTGATATATTTGCTTTACCCAGTGAAGGGGAAAACTTTTACCTTACTTGGTCCCCAGTTAAAATTAGAGAGAATAAAATTATCCTTACTATCTGACAAAACTAATATAAGTTCAGAATGAGAAAATTCAAGCAGTTTCTCATTTTGTTTGTCAGAAAGGCTGTTATGAGTATGTTGACAGCATGTCAAAATACTTCACTTTAACATGGAGTATAAGACATTCTGTGGCTTCTAAAAGGAAGAAAAGCAACACATTTGTGTTCCAGCATGCCAGGAAAACAAATTTTATAATCAGAAATGCCAGTGGTCATAGTGACCACAGTATCAGACTAGAAGTGGGATTTTCCAGTATCACAGTGGCCATAACATCAGATCATAAAGGGTTACACATATAACTACTTTCAAGGGTAAAAGGAAAAGGATTTTGCTTTTGTAAAGGTGCCTATAATGGTCTTAGTTTAAATTCTTTTCAGTAGGACCAGCTGATATTATTAACAGATTCAAATGTCAAATAGAAAGTGTTCAGAGGAGGTAATTGTAGACAAGTACCAACTAAGAGATATTGTCGAAAGTTTAGACCTAAAGGGATGTCAAGTGCACTGATAGAGGCAGAGAAGGAAAGTGCACAGGATGATCATAAATTATCATGAGACATTGAAGCTTACAGTAAGTATTAATTAATCTGCTATCAAGTTACTAAGGGAGTTAGGCTTACTAAAGTAGATTACGAGACGTGTTTGGCTAAGAATCTAAAGAATTCCTTATGTAAACACTAGAAGAAAAGGGGCAGACTATTTTGGTCCACTTGATATGAATGGAGAAAGCATCAACAACCCTGAAACAGGTTGCTATTATGGTGGTGGACAAAAAAACTGCATCACTTGTGAATTTTGCAAATAATGTGTTTTGCGCTGCATTGCTCATTGCAGAAATATTCGAAATGCATTTGTTAGATGGGATATATATCTCTCTGAATGAAATCCAATAAAAAGACTCCTCCTGATATACCTAATTGCCATAAATATCTTCCCAAGGGGTAAAATGTGTAATTAATGGAAATACGAGAAATCTTGCAACTGGCAATCATGACAAACATACATTTTATTGCATTTACGTGTACAAGCTGAAATGACAAGTTAAAGTAATAGTATTATGTACTGTAAATCAGCAAAATAGGTCCTCAATATTTTGTTGTGCCTCCTTGAGCTGCAGTTGTAGCCTTGCAATGGTCTGGCATAGAGTTAATCAACTTCTGGATATACGGTTGCCCAGTTTCATGGTACCACACCCTTACAATGCTCTCCTGCAGCTGAATCTTACTTGTTGACTTCTTCTGAGCAATTTTAGACGACATTCTGTACCAGCAATTTTCAATAGGGTTCAAATCTGGACTGTTGCTGGGCCAGTCCAATGCTGTAATGCCAGCATTTCTGAGGTATGACTGCAGCCTAAGGGAGAAAAATGAGTGAAAACATTGGTGTAAGTATGGTTTAAGCCTTGTGAGACAAGAAGACAAACTCATCATTAAATCTAAATAGCATAAAACTTACCAATTTTGCTATGTGGCAAGGTGCTGAATCCTGTTGAAAAATGCAGTTTTGGAAGTCTTTGTGGTGATTCCTAAAATTTGGTGGCACCTCCATAGCCAGGTGAGCAGCAGTGTGTAGCACACGCTTCTTGATTAGACCCGGCTTCGAGCCCGTCACCACCAAATACGGAGGATGCAAAAAGGTCAAGGAATGACCACCGCATATCTCCGGAGCAATATGGCCTTGGTTGCTAATGCTTCAAAAAAACCAAACAACATCCTAAAATTTGGTTTCAGGCACTCCTCCAAGATAGCAGTGTAGGTTTTTGCATTTGCTGTTCCGTTAATAAACTTAATTCGCCCCACCCCTTTGCTTGTTATGCATCCCCAGACCATTTGACTAGCAGGGAACGTTACAGTCGGTGTTATGCATTCAGGATGGTATGCCTCCGATTTTCATCTTCTGGCATATGGCTTCCCATCCAAGCCATGCGGGTTGAGGTTGAATTTCGATTTTTCAGAAAATATAATGGTGTCCCATTGCTCTTTTGTCCATGAAATGTGTTTTAGCCCAAGCAAGTTGCTTCTTTCTCATTTTTTTGGGTCAACAAAGGCTTCTTTTTGGGCCGATAGGCATGCAGACCACATTCCGAAAGCATCTTTGGATAGTTCGTGCACTTGTTTCAACACCAGAGGCCATCTCAAAATCCAGGTTTAGATCAGGAGCACTAGCGTGGCAATTACGAAGGCGTAGCCATTTCAAGCATTAATCTTGGGGAGGAGTAGTCACTCTTTTATGGCTTGATCCAGGTCTACTCTCCACATCACCGGTTTCATGCTTTAATTTCAGCATCCGGGATACTGTTGACTGGTGGCAGCCTATTTTATCAATGATGGCACGCATAGAAAGCCCTTTGTGGGACAGAGCAACAGCTACACTTTTTTTCTTGGTGTCAACTGAACGTATGGAGCCATTCTACACCTCTGCAAAATAGGATACTAATGAGCATCTATACCCTTCCAATGCTGTATTTGTAGAAACGGCTGATGCAATACATTGAAATTACTATCTGGTGCAATAGAAGCGTTATCTGATCCAATACCTTTGCTTTGCGACAAACAAAATTACTGTAATCAAACAATATCTTATACGTTTCACTACAAATGTTACTTTTTTTAAGGTGATGCAGTTTTTTTTGTCCGCCACTGTATGTTGTATAAATATTTTGCATCTGCATTATCATGTGAAGAAATTTTTTTATTGATGGAGACTCCAGAAGGCTATAAAATACGTATTGTGAACTAAATTATTTTATGATGAATAAATGAAGCTGGAAGAGAAACTGTTGTAGATAAAAATGAACAAGGTAGCTGGGCTGTTATCAACCAAGTTATAATAAAAGAAGCAGCAAAATAGGTAATCAAAACATTTATCTGTAATAATGAGAGCATCCTTGGGTTTAGCAGGTCTATGCGATTATAGACATACATTTGTCTCTCCCATTCATATAGACAATTCAAAGGGTGAAGTGCATAATTAGACCTACAAGTTTGATGATGCCTCCTTAGCCAGGTGTGTAGGAGCAGCAGTGCGTAGCACATGCTTCTTGATTAGACCATGGTTCGAGCTCATTACCACCAAGTACGGAGGATGTGAAAAGGTCAGGGAATGACCACCACGTGTCCCCGGAGCAATATGGCCTTGGTTGCTAATGCTCCTGAAAACCAAATAACAACAACAAGTTTGATTTCTATGCATTAATAATTTAAAAAATATAAAGTAGTTCTAGATGATCTAGAGAGTTATGGAGCAACAAGGCAGCCACAGCATGGCTGCCTTGTTGCTCCATTATAGCCTAATCACTTTCTTTGATTAGCTATTTTAAGATTGTCACAAAGAAATTAGTTGTGCATAATAAATAATGCATCACATCACTTAAAAAAGATTTACTGATAAGTCCTTCAAAATATGAAAGGAATAATGGACAATTCTGAATCAAGCTTAATACATTTTTCACGTAGTTAATGAGTAATTTGCTATTATGTTTTTTCTGATATTTAATTGGCCTTCCTTTGTTTTGATGACATTTTGCATTGATATGGCATACTGTGAACTGGCTTCTCAACATGATTAATGGATATAGTATGGTACCAAGCTTTGTCAGTTGATTCAGTAAGCTGAGTTTTAGAATGTGGCTTATATTTTGATAACTCTTGATTATCTTCCATTTTCATTGAGAAAACACAAGCTGATCCATTACTTACAAACATAACTGTAGATGCAAAGAATATCAACATCATTTATTTAGATTTTAGTAATTTTTCTAATACAGTTCCACAAAGTGCTTCCTTGGACTCAGGGGTGGTACCTATGGACTGGAGGTGTGCAAATGTGACCCCAATTCGGAGGTTCAAAGGGCGATGCAAGTAATTATAGACCTGTTAGTTTAACTTCTGTTCCAGAGAATTTAATGGAGGCACCAGTTAAAGAAGCACTGCAGGATCATCTAGACAAGATTTCAGTTATAACTCGGACACAGCATGGTTTTGTTAAGGGGCAGTCTTGTCTGACCAATTTGATTGGATACTATGATGTGGTCACAAAGGAACTGGATGCAGGGAATAACTTTATCATATAATTGGATCTAAGAAAGGCTTTTGATACTGTTGCATACGGAAGACTGCTGCACAAATTGGAGCAATGTGGCATTGGAGGTAAATTGCTGCTATGGATAAAGGGATGGTTGAGTGGTAGAAGACAGAGTAGTAATTAATGGACACTGCTCTTCATGGACTAATGTTATTAGTGGAGTCTCTTAGGGTTCAGTGTTGGGTCCACTGTTGTTTTCTGTATTTATAAATGATATTGATGATGGTATATCAGGCTTAATGTCCAAGTTTGCAGATGATACGAAGGTTGGCAGGGTTGTCAAGGACACTAATGACAGTATGCTGCTGCAACAGGATCTAGAAAAGTTGAGCAGATGGGCTGAGAGGTGGCAAATGAAGTTTAACATCGACAAATGTAAAGTACTACGTATTGGAAGCAGTAACCCAGAGTAACATATCAACTGTGTGGTACTACGCTGACAGTGGTAGAGGATGAAAATAACTTGGGGGTAATTGTGCAGGCAGATGCGAAGTTTTCTGAACAGTGCAGATGGTCTGCAAGAGTAGCTCATGGTGTCTTGTCAATGATATACAGGAATTTTTCTAGCAGGGATATGGTAATCATCTCCTTATACAAGGAGATGATTATCCCCTTGTATAAGGCATTGTTCAGGTTGGGTACTGTATACAGGTCTGGAGGCCTCATTTTAAGAAGTATGTAGAGTGTTGGAATGAGTACAGAGAAGGGCAACAAAATTAGGAAGGCTCAAGTTTTGCAGATTATGGTGGTTGGTGACTAGGCACCTGCGAGTTGATCTGATTGAAGTGTATAAAGTCTTGAATGGTTTGAGCATGCTCAATCACCTGAGAGGGCATAAACAAATTACAAATACATATCAATGGCTTTAATGACATTGAAATTTGTGAATTTGAAAGGGAAGGAAAAAAAGAAGCATATTGGTTTGAGTTTTTGGTGCAATAGCAGAGATGGTCATATCATACCAGTTCTTGTGACTTCAAAATGTTTAAACAGTATTTGCAGGTCAGCCGAGGGACTGAACCTACTATTGTTTATTTGCAAGGAGACATCTGGATCAGCTAGTGTATAATCTCGCTGCTTCTACTTTGTTCCCCTAATGACTGGAGGGAGTTTGAGTGGTGTTTATGTGAGGGCCATTTCTGAGGCCATGTTATGTTAACTAGCTATCATTCTTACTATGCATATACCATATCCAAAAAGTTCATCAATTCATACATCACGAGATCTCCCTTTTAGAATGCATCATGAATAGTCAAACTAGCAGAACACTTAACTGTGAAAAGATTTAAACCTTTCAAAATGCTGCTCTTTGTCCATCAGATTTACATCCTCCTTAAAGAAGTTTTCAAACCTGTCTGTGGTCAAGATGTGGCCTAAGTATTGCTTAGGCCACATCTATCTATATCACCTATATTTCTGTTACCAAAGTTCCTGTATATTAGTGAGAGAACCCCAAAAACTGTCCTATCAGCCTGTTCGTACCGGTCATAAAATTTCATGTAAGACTGCAATTGTTCACATCTTCTTCATTAATGACTACCATGAATTTAGTGCTACCCAACTGGTTTGCTATCCTGGGATTACTGCTACCCAAATACAAATAAACCTTACATTTGTCAATGCTAAATCAGCTATGATTTCTCAGCACACCTATCTACTTTATCTAGACCTTTAAGTAGCATAGCCCGATTAATGTCATTAACTACCATGCCCACCTTTGTTATCATACACAAATTCAAACATTAAACTTGAAATACTTTCATTAATAAATATTAGAAACAGTAAGGGACTAAGCAACAAGCCCTGTGGAACCCCACTCATTGTATTAGCACATGAAGAGCAGTGATTAATTAACCAATTTGTCTCCTTACAATTAACCATTCTATGCTCAAGTAGCAATCTGCGCATAATACCATACTTTAGCATTAGCATTAGTAGAGGCATATGATGCAAGAAAGCAAGCTTATGCAGCATCATCCAAAAAAAACTGCTCCCATTTCACCCCTCCATTCATTCCAAATACTTGTCCAGCTCAGCCTTAAATTTATTTGGGCTATCAACTTCTACAACAAAAGATGGAAGTCTGTTCCACCAATCAACTACTCGCTGGCTAAAGGCAAACTTCCGCACATCTATCCTACAACTGTCTTTCCTCAATTTGAATTTATCTTATATGCACAGCAACTGATTAATTTAAACCTACCTACCTACCAAACAGTTTTTAGATTCTGTCTGTAATTACAATTTCAAGAAGTAAAAATTGGTTTGAGAATTTTTTTGGATGGCTGCTATTCCTGTTTAAGGATGCATATAAAATAGAATTGTCCAGCCATTGTTTATAGAAGAGGAAAACTCACTTGACATAAAAATATTAGCACACCTGCTTTCATTGTCACGATTGTATTGTTAATGGATTTTTGTTCTTTCTTGAGTTTTAAGGAGCATTTGGATTCTGCTGACTGACATCTCAACGATGTCCATTTCCACTTGCAGTCTGCCAAACCCCATGTACTTTTTCTGACAGAATCTCAGTTATCGGTTGATTCAACTACTGCTCATCTCAGATGCCCAAATTATTCGCTGTATGATTCCTTTCGCCTCACAGGTGGTACTTGTGCATATGTCCGTTCTGATATTCCCTGTCAGAGACTTGACAATTTTGAATCTCCTCTCTTTGATCTTCTCTGGCTTAAAATCTCTCTACCTCATTGTGTCAAATTCATCTGTTGTCTCTACCGTTCTCCCAACTCCACTAATCACTTGGAGCTCTTTGACTTCCTCGCGTTGCAACTTGACTTTCTCCAGTCCAACTTTCCTAACAGTGAGGTAATTTTCCTTGGTGATTTTAATGTTCACAACTCCAGCTGGCTTCCGTTTTCTGGTCACACCGACCCAGCAGGTCGAGATGCTGAGGCTTTTGCAATTACTAATGACCTAGCACAGATTGTTCGTTTACCTACAAGAATAACGGACAATCCGAATCATACAGCCAATACGCTTGATCTTTTTCTCACAAACAACCCTTCTAAGTACACGGTCGAAGTGAGAGGTCCTTTAGGCACTTCAGATCACAACTTGGTGATTGTCTCTTCTCCAATGGAACCTTTATCTCATGGCTATTCCCAACCTCGTGTTGTTTGGCATTACAAGAATGCAAAATGGGATGACCTGCGAGACTTCTTTTCTTCTTTTCCTTGGTCGGATTACTGTTTCAAAACTCCTGATGTAAACGTTTGCTCAGATCATGTCAGTGAAATTATTCTTGCAGGAATGGAATCCTTTATCCCACACTCCACTTTAAAATCTCGTCCTTTATCTAAACCTTGGTTTTCCAATAAATGTGCTAAGGCTGTTCAAGAGAAGAATGTTGCATATCGTAATTGGCTTGTTTCTAATTCTTCAGTTTCATTTTCTGCCTACACCAAAGCTCGCAACAATTGTAAAGCAGTTATTAATCAGTCCAAACTAGAGTTTGAACAGGCTAAGAGTAGAAAACTTGCTTCTTGCCCTAATGGTAGCCGAGCATTCTGGTCTCTTGCCAAAGCTATTGGCCGCAACTTTTGCCCATCTCTGCTTTCACCTCTGTCCAAACCAGATGGTTCTGTTGTCACTTCAGCCAAGGATAAAGCTGACCTGCTAGCATCCCATTTTTCTTCCAGCTCATGTATTAATGAACTTGGTAAAACACCTCCCACCATTCCCAACACGGTCCATTCAATGCCTCCTGTGGTCTTCCGTCAAAAGGATATCAGAAGGATTTTGATGAATCTTGATGCTAAGGAAGCCCCAGGTCCTGATGGTATTTCTCCACTTGTTCTCAAAATCTGTGCTCCTGAACTTACTCCTATTCTTTGCCGCCTTTTTTCACTTTCTTATTCCAAAGGTGTTTTTCCTTCTGCTTGGAAATTTGCTCATATCCAGCCAGTTCCTAAAAAGGGTGACAAATCCCTCCCATTGCAATTACTTCTACTCTTTCTAAAGTAATGGAGAAATCAATTAACCGCCAACTCTTAAACTACCTAGAAACCTTCCGTCTGATCAACGATCGCCAGTATGGATTCCGTCAGTGTCAATCCACTGGTTATATTCTGGCTTATGTTACCCATTTATGGACTACTTCAATGGAAAGGTTCGGTGAAACACAAGTAGTTGCTCTTGACATCTCAAAGGCTTTCGATCGTGTTTGGCATAAAGGTCTTCTAAACAAGCTTCCATCTTATGGTTTGCCAACTGTTTTTAGTAATTGGTTATCCAGTTTTCTCTCTGATCGCTCACTGAGGGTGATGGTAGATGGCTCTCTGTCTTCTAACTTCTCCACTAATGCTGGTGTCCCCCAAGGTTCAGTTCTTTCCCCCACTCTTTTCCTCTTGTATATTAATGACCTTCTTCCATTGACTGGAAATCCTATCCATAGTTTTGCCGATGATAGTACATTGCATTCAACTTTCCATTTTGAGAAACCTTGCCCTGCTCAATCAGCTTCAACTTCTCGAAAATCTGCTACCAATTCCTTAAATGCCGATCTTCAGGTAATTCTCCAGTGGGGCAAAGACAACTTAGTTGATTTCAACCCTTCTAAAACTCAGTCTTGTCTTATATCTCGCAAAAAGGATTCTTCTGCTCCTATGCTTATCTTTAGTGACACTTCAATTTCTAGGCAAAAGGATATATCTCTTTTGGGGATTACCCTGACTTCTAATCTCTCTTGGCACAAGCACATTACAAATATTGCTTCCTCTGCATCTAAAAAACTTGGTTTTCTCTTTCGCTCTAGGTGTTACTTTTCTTCCGAATAGCTGCTCACTCTGTATAAATCGCAAATCCACCCTGCCATGGAATATTGTTCCCAAATTTGGGGTGGTGCTCCCAAAACCTCTCTCAGGCTTCTTGATTCCATTCAGAAGACGGCAGTTAGGTTAATTAATGATTCATCTCTAACAGAGTCTCTCCACTCGCTTTCTCATAGACGTACTGTTTCTGCTGCATGCCTCTTCTACAGATATTTCCATGGGCACTGTTCTTCTGAATTGACTTCTATAATTCCCACTCTCTCTTTCAAAACAGTCTGAACACGTGCCGCCACCAGCCAACATCCATTTACTGTCCAACTTCAAACCCACAGAACCAACTTTTCATCTTCCTCATTTATTCATTCAACTGCCGTTTTCTGGAACAACCTTCCTTCATACGTATTTCCTGAAAATTACAATCTACAGAAGTCAAGTCCAATGTCAACAAATATCTTCTTTCGTCTTCTCAACCTCCAACCCAAGCACGGTACTAAGTACTATAGGTTCTAATACCTCTCATGTTTGGGGTTCACATAAAAAAAAAAAAAAAAAAAGTAGTAGTAGTGGCATGTGATGTAAGAAAGCAAGTGTATGAGCTCATGCAGCACCAGCCAAAAAAAAATCACACCATTCCCTCCAAATGCCTGTCCTGTTTCCTCCTTAAATTTATTCAACCTATCAACTTCCACAACGACAGATGGAAGTTTTTTCCAGCAATTAACCACCCGCTGGCCAAAGGCAAATTTCCGCACATCTATTCTACATCTGTCCTTTCTTAATTTGAATTTATGCCCCCTTAGGTTCGTAATCTGAACAAGTGGAAGGATCCCATCAGAATTCAACATGCTCAACCCATTCAAGGCCTTATATACCTCAATCAGATCACCGCGCAGGTGCCTAGTCTCGAGCCACTGCAATTTGCAGTACTTAAGCCTCTCTTGGTAAGAGGACCCCCTTCATTCCCCTCACCAATCTTGTTGCCCTTCTCTGTATACGCTCAACCAAATCTACATCCTTCCTAAAATGAGGCCTTCAGACCTGTACGCAGTACTCAAGGTGTGGCCTGACCATTGCCTTATACAGAGGGCAATCACCTCCTTTTCCCTGCTAGCAAAATTCCTATATATCATTGACAAAACTCCATGACCTGGCCTGGCAGCCTGTCTGCATTGCTCAGAAAACTTCATATCTGACTGCACAATTACTCCCAGGTCTTTTTCATTTTCTACCACCTTAAGTTTAGTACCACATAGTTGGTACGTTTCTCTGGGGTTACTTCTACCCATATCCAGTACTTTGCATTTGTCAAGGTTAAACTTCAGTTGCCACTTCTTAGCCCATCTGCCCAAATTATCTAGATCCTGTTGTAGTAGCACACTGCCATTGCTGTCATTAACAACCCTGCCAACCTTTGTATCATCTGCAAACTTTGACATTAAGCCTGATATACCTTCATCAGTATCATTGATAAATATACAAAACAACAGTGGACCCAACACCGAACCCTGTGGGACTCCACTAATAACATTAGTCCACGAAGAGCAGCACCCATTGATTACCACCCTCTGTCTTCTCCCACTTAACCATCCTTTTATCCATTGTAGCAACTTACCCTTAATACCATTCTGCTCCAATTTGTACAATAGTCTTCCATGTGCAACAGTGTCAAAAGCTTTCCTGAAATCCAAATACAGTCGGTCCTCATATAACACATGTTTACATTACACGAATTCGATCATACACGATTTATAAATAGGGGAACGTTATCTTATATAACACGAACCGAATTCGCTTATGCACGATTCGCCTTTGTGTTTACAAGAAATGGCAGTCGAACGCGGAATCACCTCAACAGAACGCAACACGATAGGAATGAAGAAGATTCTGAAAATGTATTTATGTGTTTTATATCAGTGAAGGGGAAACACATTTCACCATAATAACGTAAAAACCCACACAATTACAGCTATCGATAATTTGCAATTGGAATTAGATCGAGTTTACGACCAGTTTATAACAGATTCCACTAGCAGAAACACAACTGGAAATTGTTTTTATTGTTTTATGGTAGTAACCCCTAGAAATGTGCTTTAGTGAAATGTGAGGTGTTAATAGTGTATCTCGGCTTTTATGGTGTTGTTTATTCAGTTGCTACACGCGCGCAGCTTTGTTTATGTGTATTAAGCGTGCCTCCTCGTTTCGTAATTATGCTTTAAAAATGAGTAAAATACTTAAAAGGTGTGAAAAGGAAGCGTCCTGGCGAAGACACTGCAGATTCAGAGAGAAAAAGAAAACAATATCGATAAACAGAGGCGGACTGGGTCAAAAATTCTTATCCGGGAAAATTTATAGTGGCCTCATACTTGGTTTATGGCCAAAATCACACCGGCCTCCGGCCCACCGGGATTTCCCGGATAAGGCTTATGGCCAGTCTGCCTCTGTCGATAGAGAAAAAAATATGAAATTGTGAAACGCTTTGAGCGAAATGAAAGACCATGTGGTATTGCACATGCTACGGACCTAAATGAGCAACGCCGAGGATTACAAAGAATGCGGAGAAAATAAAAACAACTTTCATAGCGGGAACAACTCAAAGTATAATTAAAATCCATTAGATTAAGACACAAGAATTGGAAGAGATGGAACGGCTGTCTTTTCTATCTGTTTTTCGATTTTCTATCTGTTTGGATAGAAAATCAAACAAAAAACAAGTTTGCTTACGATAGAAGCAAAAGCATTAGCAATATTTTATTACGTAATAGTCGTAATAAAATACGTAAGCATTTTATTACGACTTACGTATTATAATTTTATTACGACTATTTTATTTAATATAATAATTTTTTTACGAATAAAATACGTATTTTATTCGTAAAAAATACTTTTTAGTATTAAAAAATACTAAAAATACTTTATTATAATATAATAAATAAAAAAAAATACTTTTTATTATTTATTATATTATAATAATAAAATATATTATATTATTTTTTATTACGTATTTTAATCGTTATAAAATATGTAAGTATTTTATAACGATTAAAATTACCCGATTATTTATTGTGTTTGGTAATGTTTTGGTTCCAAATGTGTGTTCAATCTTGGGTGGTCAGCACCTAACCCCACTTTTCCCATAGGGCCTGTTGTTTATATTGCACGATTTTGCATTGCACGAGGGTTTCTAGGAACACAACTATCGTGCTATACGAGGACAGACTGTATATAATATCAAAATTATTTTTTGCATCCAGTTCCTTTGTAACCACATCATAATATCCTATCAAATTTGTCAGACAAGGCTTTCCCTTAACAAACCCATGCTGTGCCTGAATTATTGCTGCAGCCTTGTCTAGATGATCCTGCAATGCAGGATCATCTAGACAAGACTGCAGCAATGATCACTGCTGATAACCAGATCAAGAGTATTACTCTCTCTGGTTGCCTCTCGAACATGCTGCTGCAGAAAACAGTCATCCAATAAATCCACAAAAGTCTGACTAGTGTGTGAGTGACCAACCCACAGGTTTCAGTCATTATCTGGGAAGTTAAAATTCCCCATTATAAGACATTCCAATTTACTAGCCCACTCTATTTCTCTGTACAATTGTTCATTGTACTCATTCAAGTCATTAGGCCTATAACACACTCCTACTCTTATTTTTGCTTTTGCAGTGCTTATGTTACACCAAAGTGACTCAACAATGCACTGCTCATCTATATCAACTGGGTGCAATTCTTTTAATTTTATGTTTTTGATTTTACTATCCCAACAATATCCGCCTTTGATCTCTTGACCAACACTTCAAATTCATCAAATTTATTTACTATACTTCTAGCATTGGTATACATGCTCCTATTCCTAGTTACCCTAACACATCCCATATACCCACCTATTTCACGATGACTGCCATCCGTCCCTGAAACCCCCAACACCCCTCGCTCCAGTTCACTACTTATTCTAATAGAAGTTGTGTAAGAATCACCACCTCTGCCAGCGGCTACTGTTAAACTGTTAGTCCTTGTATCCCCCCCCCCAAGCTAGCAGTTTTCCGACCCACCTAACACTGCCTCGATAGCATCAGCAAATATTCTTGCACCCTTTCTATTTAAGTGTATCCCATCCCTGTAGAAACAGTCTCTCCTGTTAACAAGTACAAACTAGGCTGAAAAAAATTCTATCCCTTGAGCCTTGCACAATCTTTCCAGGGCCGAATTGATCGACAAGGCTCTCATACCATATATACTCCCTTCTATCGTGTCTGGTGAGAATTGCAGACACTTTGAAATTCAACCCTAATCCACGGCTTTTGTTCAACAGTGACCTGTACTTGTTAAGTAATTCTGCCGGTCTCCTACTCTTAATATCATTAGTGCCAACGTGTACAACTATATCACCTTTTGTGCCCTTAAAAGATGATATCCACTCCACAACGTCATCATCCTTTGCCCCTGGCAGACATACCCTGGTCCTGTTCCACCTATCCTTTTTACAAAGCATGTTCTCCCCGTTTCCCTGACAATAGAGTCACCAACAACTACTAGTTCCTGGTACCAGCGCATTCTGCCTTGGGGTTGCCGCTGTGTTGCGTGATGACCAAGTGCAAGCTCTGGCATTGATGTGGGCAGCTGAGAGCTTGATGGGCCTCTCAATTTAGATCCTTCGAGGGCATCCACCCTGTCCTTCAAGCTCTCATATAAGCCCATAACAACGCTGAGTTGTCGCCTGATTTCCTTACATTGCGTACACACAAAGACATCCCCCATGGCAATATCATGTTCCGTTCCAGAGAGTTCGGCAAACATTTCACAAGTTGCACATTTTTTTAGGCTGTGATACATTGGAGAATTGCCCCCCCCCCTCAGTTCTCCCTCGAGTCACAGCACTCCTGCCACATGGTACCCGTTGCTTTGGGCACCAAGTTTAAAATATGCCCCATACTGCTCTAGTTTGGGTCATATTTTAAATTAATAAGATCAATAAATTAAATTAATTAAATGTCAATACTACGCTATCTAATAGAAACAGTGAAGCGTATTACACTATATAATTATACGTTAGAGCTACTTAGTTACCACAATTAAAAATTCGAATTCCCTACCACTATATACAAAAACAATGGCTGCAAGATTCGAACGAAATAACCGTTTTACGTATATTAAGTAGTAATCCACAAAAGCTGTTTATCTAAATTAAAATAAAAATAACCAGTGTAACTATAAGACTTAATTATGTAAATAAAAAGGCAAACACTTATCCCTTTTTTGGAGCCTGTAATTCACAGCTGTAATTTTTAAAGAGAGTCAGCGCCCTCCATTAATAAAGAGTAAGATAATTCTTACTCTTTATTAATTTATTTCATAGGCCATGTAGCCTTGTTTAATTAAAATTAAACAATAATTAACACAAAATCTAAAACTATGTATAACCAAAGAGGACAAGGAGAGCCAAGTACCCTCTTTTTTTTTTTTTTTTTTATACCAATTAAAAATTCGATAACTCAGTTTTTGCCATCTGAAATGCTTATGTTGGAAGTCATGCACTTGTTTGTGATATTTCAATGACATTTGATTAGTGAGGCTCTTGCCTATCACTTAGCTGAACATAATTGGCCTGTCTGCATTGTATTTATAACTCTTGTAACATTTTCTGGTATGTGAATTCAAGCATTAGTCCCAACAAATATTCAGCATACATTAAAGTGAAAGCAATCTATCTCAAAATTGTGATATGCTAGTATTTGATCATGCCTTGCACACAAAAAATCTTACCTGAATACCTATGTGTGAATTATTGATTGTTAATAATTCAGTCATTCATGACTAATTAAATGGCACACATTTCACATAAACTATATACAGGGTGTCTCAAAAATATTGGTACAAACGTTTAGGGGAGGTAGGTAACATCTAAAGGAATGTGAATCACATAGGAACCCATAACCGAAAACATCACCGCAAGTCAGTAGATGGCGCTGTTCATCAGTTTGCAAGAGGGAAAATTTCTGGTTTACTCATTCGAGCAGTAGTCACCGCACGAAGATCATGTATCGATATACGAACTGTGAGCTGGCAGACATGCACCTAGTGTATTGATTAGCAGAGGGCAATGGACGAGCCGCTCAACGAATTTATGGAGAACGTTTCCCAGACAGACATGTACCGCACCACCGTTTCTTTGCGCGTGTGCATCAAAATTTGTGCAATTATGCGTCATTTAGAGGTAACAGGAGTAGTGCGGGCAGACCACATTCGACGCGAACTCCCGCCATGGAAGAAAGTGTGTTCAATGCCATCCAGAATAATCCTATTACCAGCACACGTGCCATTACTTCTGCCTTAGGAGTGTCTCGTTGCAGTGTACAACGTGTCTGGCACGACAATTCCTTACACCCCTTTCATCTCCAAAGGGTTCAGTTACTGCTCCCCCAAGATCATCCTGCACGTGTGGCTTTTGTGCAGTGGTTTCTCCAAGAAAGTGTTCAAGACTTGAATTTTTCAGCCTATGTTTTGTTCACGGATGGGGCTTATTCAATCAGCACAATGCTCATGTGTGGGCTCACGACAACCCACACGGTGTGCACCCCCATGCGGCACAACATCGCTTTGCAATAAATGTGTGGGCAGGTATGGTCGGTGACTGCTTAGTCAGCCCATACCTGTTACCATCCCGCATGAACTCCACTGAATATCGGATCTTTCTTGAATAAGTTCTACCAGGGTTACTTGACAATGTTCCAGCAAATGTGAGACGCAACATTTGGTTTCAACATGATGGGGCGCCTGCCCGTTATGGAAGGTGTGTTCGTGACCATTTGAATAGGCGTTTTGGGCGTCGATGGACCCCACGCTCACCTGATTTATCGAGCCTTGATTTCTTTCTGTGGGGCCGTCAAATCTATCGTGTATGAATCGCCTGTGGAGACAGAAATGGATCTCGTGGCGAGACTTGTCTGCACTGCTGCTACTGTAAAAGAAACTCCAGGTGTGTTCGACTGTGTCCGCCAATCCAAGCTGCGTCAGTGTCATGCATGCATCGTGTCTCATGGTGGAACCTTCGAGCCTCTGTTGTAACATCATGAAATGCATCCATCTCGTACTCCATTGTTAATATGTCAAATAAATGTTTGCCACTAATTACTGTCTTGTGTCATTTCTGCTTCTTGTGCCTCTGCTACTACTTTCCCATGACATTTCTGGTTATGGGTTCCTATGCAATTCACATTCCTTTAGATGTTACCTACCTCCCCTAAACGTTTGTACCAATATTTTTGAGACACCCTGTAGTGCAAAGCAAATAGAGGAATACCCACTGCAATCAGTGTATTGAAAACTTGCACATCCTACAGCATAACTGTGTATGTTAGTAGCTTTTAATTTTATAATTTTAGCAAATTTTTCAGCTTATTTTTTAAAAAAATATGTATATTTTCTGTAAATATACATATTTTTTTTACATAATTATGCATATGGTAGTTTTTTCAATTAATTATACGCTTGCAGTTTTCTTCCTAGTCTTCATTAAAAATGTTAATATTTCTTCATTGGTTTGCTAATTTAGGATCATATGACCATTCTGTGAAACTGTATGATGCCCGGATGTCTTCATGTGTCATGTCTGTTAATCATGGAGATCCCGTGGAGTCAGTAATGATGTTCCCATCTGGTACAGTCTTTCTTTCAGCAGGCAAGGAGACAATTACTTTCATTTCTATACTAAGACCATACTGTCATTGACTATTATATATTTAAAAAATTATGTACCAGGTACATAATGAGTTGCTGGCGCTCTACTCTGAGATGATAGTTTCACTGATAATGTCACAGTAGCAGCCATTAAAAACATCTTTACTGCAGGAATTCATTATGAAACTAAAATTGTATGAAATTATCATTTATTATTAGTATTTTGCATATATGTTCATGAAGACATGTTGTATTATAATTCCGATACCGAGTTATTTTAGGAAATTGTCTTTTTGCCCATTTCCTTTTCGATAATGAGCAGTAAATTGTACAAGAGTTATATCTTTTATATGTTTTGCCCCATTTTTCATATTTATCAAAAAAATACTACCTTTCCATACATCCAAAGACTCACTATCAACTTGTTGTTCGTCCAAATCAGCTTTTGATTTATGTAATTTCTGACGCTCTTGAACACACGGACATTGGGTATCGTAATAAATACCAAGCTGCCCCTTGTAAACTCATCTCCACAGAATTCAATACGTCTACACTTAATGCTCGTGTTAGATCAGTTATATCCATATCAGGATATGGATTCTTATAAGTTTCCTTTGCAGGTTGCTTATTCCTCTATTAATTTTATTCACATATTCAACTACATATGCTGCACATGAATATTCTTCTATGATAAATTGTAAATCCGAATTAGACGTGAGCATCCCTAAAATCCAAGGATTGTAATTATTTCTCTTCTACCTCGTGTTTAAGAAATACATGTGGTCGTTTGATACCAGCCTTCAAAATATTTAGATATTCTTCTTCTGATTGCATTGATTTGATTTAAAGAATTCTTCGAAATTAACATGATTGTCCAATTCTAATGAGTCGTGCATTTTACGATATTTTTTGCGATAAGCTAATCTTAGATTGTTATCTATGGCCATCAGTATCAATATACAAGTTTGCAACATTGGCCAAAACGGTGCTTCGAATTGACATTCGCATCAGTTTTCATTATTATTTTTATAACAGGTAAAAGTATGTTTATGTTGCTGTAAATTTGAATAATCTGAAGTGTTCTCTATAGAACATAATGCATCTATCATTTGGATTGCTTTTTCCAATCCCACCTTCTTTTTCTTCTAATGTTGCAGAGGGTGCATTGTTCATTCATAATAATATATGTGCATGTGGACTTCCTCGATGTTGAAATTCAATGCGTTTAAAGAAATTCACAACATAATATTTCACAAAAGGACTATAGGTTTTCAATTTTTAAATTATTAAAGTATATGGCACACGGTACGGGGTCTTCATTTATTGTTGTTGTTTGGTTTTTAGGAGCATTAGCAACTAAGGCCATATTGCTCCGGGGATATGCAGTGGTCATTCCCTGACCTTTCCGCATCTTCCGTATTTGGTGGGCACGGGCTCGGACCCCGGTCTAATCAAGAAGCATGTGCTACGCACTGCTGCTCCTTCCCACCTGGCTACGGAGGTGCCTCTTCATTTATTAATGTAGCTCTTTCCATGTAAGGTAGATCTATGACTTCATTAGTTGTAATTTCTCGTTTATATCTGAATTTGTATGAAATACGTAGTAATATGGGCCATGTTGGTTCACACATCACTCAATGTCAAGAACATTGTAGGTTTTCCTAATTGACGAATCATGGCAAACAAAGAAGTTATAAGAAGTTATTCAGCTAGAGATGGAGTTGAAAAGTGTTAGAATAGGAACATTGAACTTTGGGATGATGAATGGAAAGAGCAGAGAGATTGTGGATTTGATGCAAAGAAGAAGAGTGAAGATCCTATGCCTACAAGAGACTAGGATGCCAACCCCATATGAACGTGGAAAGAAGGCGAGGACAAAGAAGAAGAATATGCTGAATTGGGAATTGATTTTAGAAATGCCAAGTTAGATTCTAATGACGTGTATAAATTCTTTCGATTCCAATATAGAACAAGTAATGTTAGCTGTTATTCCTACTGATTTAAATGCAATTTTCAAATTTTCTGCAGTATGCATTCACATAATTTTTATTGCCATATATATATAGCAAATGTTGGGGAGTTACTCCATGATGATCAGATCTACGAATTTCACTCGATGCCATCATAAAGGGAGTAATTTTCAATCCATTTTTAAATTTTCGAACATGTCCCAAATATATAGCTGGAAAAGAAAGTTCTTCTGCATGTATATCAAATATGAAACTTGTTGAAGATGATTTCTCACCCGGTGCTACACATAGATATTTATCTTCAGACCATAATAATGTTTGTTATTGAATTTTCAATAGTTCATCATCATTGTTTGTCCCCAAGAAATCGTCACTCACTTTTATGCCATAGAATTTATACAAATGTGAATTTATCAAATACCGTAACCATATTTTCACTATTTTGTTCTGCATGCATCCTTGTAAATATGATGATTTATGTATGAGTCTTTGTTTTATATGTACATTAATGGCATAATCGTCATCTAATTCCCTAGGTAATTGATGAACCATTGTATTTACATTAACTAGTACATTTATTACTTGTCCAATGATCTCATATTGTCCATGTTCACAATGTAAATGACGAATTTGCATAAAGGGTAATCGTGGTGATATCAAACGCTCAGTTACATATCACCAGTGGAGGCAAATGAGTAGGATATGTTGGATACATAAATCCATTTGACGTGGCCATACTTGGTATCCATCCCTCTTTTAATGTAGTATGACAAGTATTACACATCATGGAAGTACTCACTTCTTGTAAATGAAATTCATATGAAGTTGTTGGGAATGGTTTCAAATGTAATTGAAACCACAAACATTACAACTAAATCCAAATGGGTTTTTGTACACTTTCCAAACTCACTGTCAGGTCGTGTACACACTAGGGATGTAATGAGGAATCTCATTATTAGCAATTTCTAATTTCGCTTTTTTTCATTTACGATATTCCTTCATTCGTTCTGCTGCAGTTTGATTTCATTATGAGTAGGTATATTTCTGCACATCTCTCATGCAACAATCCTTTTCCAATTTAAATATGTCCCCTTGCATTTTATCTGAGAAAGAGTAAGAATGCTGTCATCATTTAGTTATTCAGCCCATTTAAAGGCTTGAAATGCTTCAGTCAGGTTTCCTTGAAGGTGTTTAGTTCTAATGCTCCAGTTAATAGAACTCATGTCATTCTTGATAAGAGTACCTTTTTTGCTCCCAACTAATCTTGTCACTCTTCTCTGCACCTGTTCTAATAGATCTTTCTTCTTTCTAAAATAGGCTTCCAAACCTGTATGCAGTATTCAAGATGCAGTCTCAACATTACCTTGTACTTTGGTATAATCACATTAAATTCCTCTACATCATTGGCAGAACCATGTGAGCTGCCCTGGCAGCCTGTCTGTAGTGCTCAGAGACCTAAGAATAACTGTATTCTGGTACAAAGTTCATTTATTCTTAGGTCTCTTCTATTCTCCACTATCCTGAACTTCCACACAAATGGTATGTTTTGCGATTATTGCTACTCAAATTCAATACTGTCCTGTGTTTATTAATGTTACATCTCGTTTGCTGTTTTCCAGCTTACCTGCATAATTTATCCAGATCTTGTCTAAGTATATGTTGTTGTTTGGTTTTTAGGAGCATTAGCAACTAAGGGTTTTTTTTTTTTTTGGTTTGGTAGTTGTTGGCGCATCGGCTTCTGTGGCCATAGTGCACCTCCCAAGGTTTTTGCAGTACTTTGATCCAAGCCCGAGGCGGGAATCGAACCCGCGACCTTTGGGTTGCCAGGCAGGCACTTTACCCACCTGGCTAGCCCGGTCGGCAGCAACTAAGGGTCTAAGTATATACCCTGATTACTGTCATTAACTACTCTGCCTAGCTCTGTATCACTTAGACCTTAAAATTATATGCCTACTTCAATATTGTTTGAAAAATATTTAAAACAGTAAGGGTCCCAACACCAAACCACAAGTCCTCTGTTGACAGTAATGGTTTCACAACTTGTTACTTGTTTAGTAAAGTCTGGGTTTTAGTTAAGGCTCACAATACCAGTATTCCAAAAAAACATTTTTCACAATAAATTTTGATGACAATTAGGTGCAATAAAGTAAGGAAAAAACAAGTAATTCTTGAATTCATGTTTTAAATCAAACTTTTATTACTATAATAAATAATCTAGCAAAAATTATGAAACATACAGTTATTCTAAAAACAAAAAAAATAAGCATCCACACTACCTGTCTGAATAAAGTGAGCTCTTAAGAAACTCAATAGTGTTATCGTTTAAACTGGATCTAATTTTGGTACATATTTAATTAGCAGCAGAAAACATCCTTTTGGATTCTGTGCTGGTTGGTGCTTTGTACTGAGATAGTTGTAGACTTGTTGCAGTTTAACCCCCCCCCCTTATTCCCTCGTCTTCAAAAAATCTTATTTCCTTTTTGACTTTTTATGGCACTACATAGTACTGCCGTAAATACTGTCACAAAATTAAGATTCCTGTAAAAATAAAAAATCATATCACAGAGCTGTGGATTTTGCATCATGTGTAGTACTAATGTGTGGGTTTCTTTAACAGGTATCATCAACTAGTAAAGGAAGCCGGTGAAAAGGAATGGGGAGATAAAAGAAAACAGGACTACTGTCATAGGTCCTCATAAGGCAGGACATGATGCACCTACAATTTTCAAATTTCGGAAACCACTTGGAATAAGCTGAAGATTTGTCTACAGGGGCAATTGATGGGCACAATGAACAACAGAGAATTGATGACAGGCCCTGGTCTGGCCGCCCAAGAACTGTGAGGACCCATGCAACTATCAAGGCGTTGGAGAACAGAATTCATAGGAATCCCCTATGAAAACAGGACAGTTCATAACTCCAGTTCTGTTGGAACGGAGGCAAAAAAGATCTGGGGCACTGCAGCATCGGTACACAAATGGCAAGCATTGACATACTCTTCACAGATGAAAAGATTTTTTACTCTTCAGGAGAGTTACAACTGTCAAAATGACAAGGTATGTGCCCATGGCTCTGCAGAGGCATGTCAGGCCATTAGAAGGATTGAAGGGGGGTCATCATCCAGCATCACAAAGGTGTAACAAAGATGCATTTTTGTGTTCAGGGGGTGAAAACCAGTGCAGGGGTGTATCTGGATGATATTCTGGAGCCACGTGTGAGACCCCTCAATAAGACTCTTCAATGTGTAGCAATGGATCTTCCAACAGGACTCAGTGCCTGCCCACAAGGCAAAGATCACCCAAACATGGCTGATGGAGAATGTGCCTGAGTTCATCAAGCATGACGAATGGCTTCCTGGCAGCCCAGATCTTAATCCACATGATTACCGTTTGTGTGCTATTTTGGAAGGGATGAAATATGGTAAAAGGCATACCACATTGGAGAGTAGTAGTAGTAGTAGTAGTGGCATGTGATGCAAGAAAGCAAATGTATGAGCTTATGCAGCATCAGCCAAAAAAAAAAATCACACCATTCCCTCCAAATGCCTGTCCAGTTCCTCCTTAAATTTATTCAACCTATCAACTTCCACAACGACAGATGGAAGTTTGTTCCAGCAATTAACCACCCGCTGGCTAAAGGCAAATTTCCGCACATCTATTCTACATCTGTCTTTTCTTAATTTGTATTTATGCCCCCTTAGGTTCGTAATCTGAACAAGTGGAAGGATCCCATCAGAATTCAGTGTGCTCAACCCATTCAAGGCCTTATATACCTCAATCAGATCACCGCGCAGGTGCCTGCAAATTGCAGGTGCCACTGCAATTTGCAGAACTTAAGCCTCTCTTGGTAAGAGGATCCCTTCGTTCCCCTCACCAATCTTGTTGCCCTTCTCTGTACACGCTCAAGTAAATCTACATCCTTCCTAAAATGAGGCCTCCAGACCTGTACGCAGTACTCAAGGCGTGGCCTGACCATTGCCTTATACAGAGGGATAATCACCTCCTTTTCCCTGCTAGCAATCACTGGAGCGTGCTGTGGCGGCCAATTTCCCTCTGGATGTTGTATGTACTTCTATTGATGATTGGCCCTAACGTTTGAGGTCTTGTGTAAAAATACAGTGGGGAGGGACATTTTGAATGAGCGTTGTGTTGTTTCATTTGTTGGGTGTTCAAGAATAAACCCATGGAGTTTTGAGTTCCTGTGTCTTTTTATTTTGTGGTTAGATGTAGTAACACATGTGATAGTATTTGTGGCAGTACTGTGTATATCCGTATTAACGAAAGAAAGGGACTGACAGTTAAGCTTGGTGAGGAAACCAAATCTAAGTTGTGGGGGGGGGGTAATTTATTTATTTATTAATTTTTATTTTCCTGTACCTTAGTATCACCATCAGTGGCCATTGTTATGATTTTTGTACAGCAGCTCCCCTCAAGCACTAAGCCCCACAAGCTACCTAACTGCGTTAAAAAATGAGAATTTCCAGGAGCTGAGGAATATTCTTCCCCCCCCCCCACACACACACACGAGTATATATATTATATGTGAGCTGTCAGTTTCTCAAGAGTAATGACACAAATATAAAACAAGAGTCATTTACATCTAATCTATTTATTTTTCTCATTTAATCTGTTAATACATGCTATTATTTCCATAAAATTTCTCTCAATTAACAATCTCAACTCTCTCTACAGCTTCAAACACTAAACTAATTCAATCTTAATCACTTCCTCATATTTCTCTTAATCACCAATATCAGTTCTCTTCACAACAGCAGTCCATAAGTCGCTAACTTAATGCTAACAATTCCATGTAATCTCTCTTAATTTAGCAATATCTATTTTCTTTACAACTTCGACCAATAAACCAACTCAATACTAAACATTTCCTTATTTCTTGTGTTACTTCAACCTTAGTCTAAAATAATCTCCCACTTTATCTAAGTACCATTTCCAAAACAACACAGTTCAGAGGACTTGCCTTCCTTCTCTTCCACAGTAGGATTCCTTTGTGCGGGTTCCTTCCATGGTGTCTCTCTCTCTCTCTCTCTCTCTCTCTCTTCTTAGTTTAACTCTGCATCTCAGCTGTATAGCTCTTCCAGTACTGTCTTATTTCAGGATTTCGAGAACAGTCCTCTGTTAATACTAAATGGAATTACTACAGCAGTAGTAGAAGCCAGGGCACTATCTGACTGGCTTGTTATTCAACTTCAGGATTAATTTCTAGCACAGGAACATGCCCGGTGGAACCCTTCACTATATAGATGGACACTCCCAGAACTGGAACTGAACTGAACCCAGTACCACAGGAAGTCTGCAACCCCTCCAAACAACAACCGCAAACCCCTGTTTTGGTGCGAGCACCTTATTTATTTCCTTCTCCTTTATTTATTTATTGAATTGATTGCAAATTACAATCGACCCTTGTACTACTTTTTTATATGCAAGCTTATGTGCAAACCCCAACGGGGTTTGCATGCATTTACGTATCTCTCCCTATCTAATTTAAACCCGACTCAATCACGGTGTTATTCTTTAAACTCACTCTTCGTCCTTTGGTGGGAAAAATAGGAAAAACAGAATATTTTTCCCACACAATGAAACGCTCTCATCTTTTACCTCTAGATCGCCAGCGCCTCCATAGCCAGGTGAGCAGGAGCAGCAGTGCGTAGCACACGCTTCTTGATTAGACCGTGGTTCGAGCCCGTCACCACCAAATACGGAGAATGCAGAAAGGTCAGGGAATGACCACTGCATATCCCTGAGCAATATGGCCTTAGTTGCTAATGCTCTTAAAAAAAACCAAATAACAAAATGACCTCTAGATCGCCTGTTTACAATACCTTGGAACTGCTCCATACCGACACTCTTTCCCAAAATGCACTGTGTCATATCCTCATGTAGCGGTGTAATAGAGGGATTAAACTATTGTTCAGAAGCTTTTAATTTTAACCCTTCCGCACCTGCCATAACATTGTTCACCATATTCCTTAATTGCATTACCAGGCCTACTGCCACTAATGGAAATATTTCTGAAATAATGTTTTCGCTATTCCTTAAGTGCTTTACTTCCACACACACTATACTTACTGAGAGAAATATATTTTTATGATTTTGCATTTGTACTGTGTATAACAATCCCTCATTTGCAAATTCAGCAGTATTAATGATCTATTGTTTTCGATTTTATAACCTTTATGTGAATAAATCATAAACAGTTATTTTTTTAAATTAGTACTGAAAAACCTGTATTTTTGTATTAATACCGGGATTTGAATATCAGAAAAAAATTACCGTGATAAGGGAATCTCAGTGTTGTAAGCTCTAGTTTTAGTTCTATCAGTGACTAGAGAAATTTATAAAAGTCTCTTCAAGTGAATTATTCTGGTTTTCAGCTCACTCAACATGCAGATTGGCCCGTGAACTACATTTTACATAAATAATAATAAATAAATTTTCTGTTTATACTCCAGGACGACCAAACGGTCAGAGGAGTTTACAAGATACACAGAATAATACAAGAAACAGCACCGTATTCAGCAGTCACAAGCTTGAACCCCAGTCATTCAAGGCACGTGTACTTATGCACCCGTGCACCTGACCACTAGGCTACGGCAGCCTACACAGGGGCATAATATGGTCTGCCACCAATTTGCTATTTTATGCATTCAATTCTTTATTTTGTGATTACCTTGTTATATTAGCTAATAAAGATTGATCAGAAACCTCTGCGACAGTATAGTAGTTTTTATAGTTATTACTTTTACAGAAGTAAATCTTATACGTCTGTAATTAGTCATTCATCCTTTGTGAGTGGGAGCCATTTGTACATCTTCAGTTTGTAGGGACATCCCTGAAATCAAAGAATGCACTAATAATTATGGATAAAGGTTTGCTTACCTCTTTTGCTGATCCTTTTAATATAATTGGTTAGATTCCATCAGACACAGGTGAGTTATTTACTTTTAGCTTCAGCAGTTTCTGTTCCAGATGCCTTTCAGTTATCATAAAATGATCTAACTCTCAGTTAAATTATTTTATAACTGAAGAAATATTTTGCATCTACATTCACATGTGAATGCAAAGATATGGTAAGCTTCTGTGTGCCCCTGCCCCCTCCGATAATTGACTCTTGATACTGGGTATATAAAAATATACTATGGTCACTGCCACCTACTGGTTCCTTTACATGAAAGTTCTTAATACACAACATCTAATCTATGTTTTTGCTTGGATTGTTTCAAATGTTCATAATTTAATCATGACTTCAGAAGTTAATAATGCTACCTGTTGAAATAGAGATTTGAACTTGTAGCACTTCATACTTCAACTAAGTTTAGTTTCACTTTAATTTTCTTTATTATAAAAGAAAATTAGTGTAATATTGTATTTTTATTTAAATAACTGTTGCTATGACTGCAATATAATTTTCAGAAAATGAAGCATTTATATATTTTTTTATTTACTAGTGTTCAAAGAACGTGCATCACCCCTTAAAATTGTAATTGTCATCCGAATAACATAAGTAAATGGCAGTATTTCTACAGATTGCATCAGATAAGATTGACACACATATGTGATGACGTAATATTGCATCAGCTGTTACTTTCAGTTATATTAGCACGTTCTGCAAGAGTTGCAGTCATTCCTTGCTTGTGTCAGAATAGCAAGTTACGTGCAGTTGATGCCACAAAGAAAGTGTGCTATTGTTGCTTTACATGAGGAAGGATGTTCTTCCCATCATATTGCTTATAGTGTCTTGTAATCAGTCGACATTGAATAGATTTCTCTCCAAACTCAAGAATAATGATTCTGCTGATAGGAAAAATGGAACCTGATGCAAACAAGTCTCTATGCTAAAACAGGACTGCGTTTTGAAGCGCTTATGCCTTAAAAACCGTAAAGCACATACTGGAGTATTTATACCTTAAAAACTCCTGTATGTTCTTCCCATTCTCTTTTCGTCTGAACTGAAACGAGAATGGGAAGAACATACAGGAGCGGCAGTAACAGTCAGAAGACGCCTCTTCAAAAATGGACTTGTAGCCCATCGTCCTAAGAAGAAGCCCCTCCTTGGACGAAAAATGAAAAGGGTCCGATTAATTTGGTGTAAGGAGCATGTCAAATGGACCCCCGAGGAATGGAAGTCAGTTATTTTCTCGGATGAGAATAAATTCAACCTGCATGGCTCTGATGGGAGACAAGCGATTCGCCGTAGACATGAAGAATGCCATCCAGACTGTATGGTGTCTACAGTGAAATTCCCTACCAGCCAAATGATATGGGGTGCATTTCATATCGTGGAGTAGGTCACCTGCAGTTTATAAAAGGTTCCTCCTTTTATGTATCTTTTGTTTATATTTTTATTTGTGATTCTAGTCATTAATGTAACATACCATCTTGAAAAAGGGTTAGAAATATCAAATTCCTAGGTGATGCACTTTCTTTGAACACCAGTGTATATACCCGCAAACGGGGTTTCTTTTAAGAGTAAGCACTACCTTATGAAATGGACATTCCAATGGCTAATTCACGCATTGTAATTCACCTGTCTTCATCCAATATCTACTGGGTTTTTTTCAATTTGCTCAGGAGTTGTTGAGGAAGAAGGCTGACCAGGCCTTGGGCCATCTGCAACTTACTCAGTCTTCACTGAATCGCTTGTGGCATTTAAATATGGCCAATCCTATCAAGACACTCAATACCACATGATTCATTCATCTCTTTAACTGTTTTCAATGCATTTGAGCCCCATCTGATACAATAACAAATTTCATATCACTGTTCAATCTGTATGTCCCACAATACTTGCTTCAAACGATCGTCAGTGACACATAGGTAAAAAAAACTGTTTACGCAACACAAACTTGACAAGTACTGGCATGCATAATACTTTCTATAGCAACAGAGTGAGTCATCTGTCAGTTTTTCAACCATCTTTAAGAAATGCAGTAGCTTTGAGTTCAGTGATAGGGCAGCTGTGTATGAGCCAGCAATCATGGTCACCGCTGTGAAATGGCATTTGGAGTGACGCCATTCCTAACATTTAAGGACTTGAGAACAGTGGAAACAGAAGGTGCTATGAAATGATAAATATTGTTGCACAGTGTTTGATTCCAGCAGGTATATTGGCGCCTCCGTAGCCAGGTGGGAAGGAGCAGCAGTGCGTAGCACACGCTTCTTGATTAGACCGGGGTTCGAGCCCGTCACCACCAAATACGGAGGATGTGGAAAGGTCAGGGAATGACCACCGCATATCCTGGAGCAATATGGCCTTAGTTGCTAATGCACCTAAAAACCAAACAACAAACAACCAGCAAGTATCTTTGGGTGTGGAAATTGTTCCCATTGGAGTGTCATCTCAGTCATGAAGATGGGTGGATGTGGTCTAATAATATGGGTCTATTTCAGCTGGTTCAGACTGAACCGTTGGTAGGTGAGCCTGAAACCTTTACTCCTTGACCTGTTTGAACATTTTGAATAATGTGCTATCTACACCACAGTCCATGTAGCAAAACAATTCCCCATGTCATATGGCTAGCATCATACAAGGCTGGTTTGTGACAGTGGCATCAAAGTTGGACTGTCTGGCTCAGATACTGGATCACAATTCCATTAGACACCTGTAGAATAAACTGGAGTGTCAGATTAGGCTGCAGCTATGATGACTTTCTTCTAGGCTAGCTCTGGCAACTGCTTTTTAGGAAGAATGGAGACAAATTCCATCTGAAACCTATTGGAAGTTGGTCAGTGTTCTCCCCAGAAAATTTTGTCAGATGGGTGGCATTATGAAGTCACCGGGTGGGGAAGTGTAATACTTCGCAATATTATAAAATTTTCTGTTATTTATAAATGTGACTTAAGCAATCCAGAGCAAAAATTAATTGCATAATTTAACGTTATATGCTCCTGTTGCATTGATCGAAATACTTGCTGGTTGCTGCACTTTCAAATCTTTGATAATCCTTGTGAGAACCAAGTCAAGGATGTTTGGGCCTCTTGTACTTTCTATGTAGTAACATTCATCTGGGTTTTAAAAAAAAAAAAAAAAAAAATCCAGCTTGATATAATGCTTATCACAAAAGGCATTCACCCTTGCTTAAGTACCATTCAGTGGTACTTAAACAGATTTTGATCATATGTCCCATAATCATTAGGCTTGTAGCATATCACAGCTATCAGTTTTATATTATTAGTAGCCAACTTTACCATACTCGTGCTATATTCACTTGGGCTTGATCAGGCTCGGGTAACAGTCTCACTGCTTTCAATTCACTTTTGAAAAGAGCATAACATTTCCCCCTCCCCATCCTTTTCCTGTGTTCCTCTCTGTTTCTCCGGAACAAGTTTTGCCATAATGAAATTCCTCATCGCTAGTTTCAGGATGACACAACATCCCATTTAGTTCAACATTATCTGATTTAGGAGACTTACAGCTAAAATTCACTCAGTTTGTTAACAACACTCCTAGCTTGATTATGTAAACAGGTTAAACTTTTACTACCCTTACACATTGTGTGTTTTTTGTTGCATTTTTGTTGTATTATATTGAGATCTCTCAAAATTATTCTGAAGCAGGGTACAATTGGTTTACGTCTGATTAAATTTCCAGTGGATTCCTTCATCTGATTTATTTCTATGTCTCCTTTTATATTTTGTCCAAATCTATTTCAACTTTGACATGAATTTTCTGCTAATTTCATTTCTCGCTATCGAGATTTGTATATTCTGTAAATAGCATGCGTTGGAGGATAGCGTATGGTTACATACTATGTATGATGTTTTCTATACGATGTATGCATTTTTTTTTTTTTTCCCCATTAGATGTCACTAGTGGGTTGTGAGTTGTACACCAATGTCCCTTCTTGATTGAATGTATTATATGGCTATATTCTTTCTTGATTAAATTTATATTCTTTTTTTACTCTCTTATTTTCCTTATATCTCATACGCACGCGCGCACACACACACACACACACACACACACACTATCTATTTTGTTATTATTACAACTAAATAGTCCTATTTATCATGGATTGTTAGGAGTGTGCCTTTGATATGTAGAGTTAATGCTCTTATTACAGTTAAGATTTATATATATGCAAATGTTTTGCCTTTATTCATTTTTATTCATCCTATATAATTTATAATGGATCTGATTTCATGGAGAAGATGCAGGTATAGTATGGTTGCATTTCGGTCATTTTTAGCCTAATGGTGCTGACAAGCAATTTTAGTGGCAACGTATATGCCTAGGTTTAAAAAGACTTAATCACCAATGCTAAATATATACTAATCTAACACTTAAAACTAAACTATCTAGAATTAATAAAAAGAAAAGAAAGATCCATTCATCCACGTGTCCATCTTTCTCCGTTACTCTTCAGGAACTTTGAATGGATAGATGGCCAAACAAAATAAATGACTTGTACATACCTGTTTTTGTTGTGCCAATAACAGTTTTTTGGTTTTTTTTTTCTGATAATGTGTGACTGAATGTTAATTTTTTACTTTTAACATATAATTAAAGTTTCAAACACAGTTTACTATAAATTGGTATTTACAGCAAACTGGGATTGGAGCTTGAAACTCTATGGGTGTGCATCAGATAATTCAGTAAAATACATACATAGTTTAATAAAATACAGTATTTACCAGATATCTCCAGAACCCATACAACATGTGCCAGCTGGCAAGAAAAGAAAAAAAAAAAAGCAACTTTGAGTTTGCCACTGCTTATATATGGATTTCAAGGGTTCCACCTGGCAAACTGTTATTCTGCAATAATGTGGTAGATAAATTAAATCTAAATGTTCACTATTCTGATTTAGAAATGGTAAGTTAAAGAAATTTTTTGAATAGATTAAAGGCTAATTATAATTAACTAATGGTGTAATTTTAATACAAACTTATAATGTTATCCACTAAGCAAGGATTGGTATGACCTTTCTACAGCATAACAGCAAACTTATGCCCAGTGTGATGTATATATATATATATCAGAACTGTGCTAACTTAATTCTGTGAAACTGGGTTTCAGAACCCAGAAAGGGCACATTTTAGTTTGTGGGGAAAATTGTCTGTGCCTACAGCATGGAGTTGCGCTTGGTGTGGTGTGTATGTGCTGTGTGTTGCTTCTGAATAACTGTGTCAGAATGTGTCCCATAAACAACCCCAACAGCGTGACTGAAAATTGGCAATTTTTAAAAGAACTGGACACTGCTTTTGATAATCGGTGTTTGCTGATTAACACATATCCTATACAAATGTTTGAAGAACCTGCACCTTATAGATTGCATTCCATTTCATCCACAATTTAAGATTTTATTCCGATTTCTATATATTAGCAATTTCTACTTAAATATAGCATTCTATTGCATAGAACAAAAATATTCTTATGATGAAGTCAAATAACCCTTGATTTTATCATAAACAAATGGATCCTCACTACTTCAATCATGTGACTTGGAAAAAAATATATGCAATAACCTTGACTTTGTCATAGAAATGTTTTTGCTATGTAGAGGTATAGTGTCTTATTTCTGATGTTAGAAAGTTAAACTGTATATTTCTCCAGCCTTAAACATACAGTCAGTTCTGCTATAAAGCACATTTTAGCAACGTAAATTTGTTCAATGCAACTGATATATTAGGGAGCAGTGGGAGTATAATGCAATTTTTGCATTGGCTTGTGCACGATTTCATCTGAGAGTAACACTGGGCGAACACAAAACCTGGCACCTGTCTAAATGTACCAACTTGTGCAGCAATACATACAAGTTTATGAAGTTAAAAAAATGTCAAACGTCAAATGTGTGAGCTATATTTCTTATTTACTGTAGTTGTATTAATTGGTTGTTGTTATTTGGTGTTTTAGGAGCATTAGCGACTAAGGCCATATTGCTCCGGGATATGCGGTGGTCATTCCCTGACCTTTCCGTATCTTCCGTATTTGGTGGTGACGGGCTCGAACCCCGGTCTAATCAAGAAACGTGTGCTACGCACTGCCGCTCCTTCCCACCTGGCTACGGAGGCGCCATATTGATCGGAGATATACTGTTGTCATTCGCTGTATTCACGAGATAATAGGTGATATTGTAGGTGGACTCGTGTTTTCAGAAGCTCACATTTTTCTGTTCAGACATTTCATGAGGCATGATAGCTTCAGCAGAGGAGCACATTTCTGGAGGTCACTACCATAAAAAAATTTGCAGTTCCCTGTTTATTGGGATTTTCTGTTAGTGAAATCTAATTATAAATGGGTAGTAAACTTGATCTTATTGTATTTGCGATAATACCAATAGCTGGAATTCTGTGTGTTTTTACGTTATTATAGTTGAAATGTGTTTCCCCTTCCCTGAAACCTTCAATCATATAAAAAAACAAATTCTTCGAATCTTCTCTTCATTCCTATGTTTTAACCTTCATAAACTTGTTACTCCATATCTCATTTGTGCATGCTGTGTTTGTTATTATTGATTGCTTCTCTTTTTTACCGTTTTAAATTTTACAATCCAAAAAAAAATGTCATTGAACAGAAATATCAGTATGTATATTTTACAATGCTATTAGTAAATTAATAAGAGGAGTTTACCTCAATATAGTACGTGGAACACTTCCGTATGATACCCTCCAGAAATTAAAACGGAAAAAACGAAAAAATCGACCACTTACCGGTACATTAAAGTAAAATATAAATAATTAAATAATCAATTTAACACAATTCAAAATCAATTCAAAACAATTAAAATTCAAATTAACGCAATTAAAAGAATCTAACGAAAATATTCAAAACGATTTTCCTTCCTGAAGCTGACAATGCTTTTCGACCGACTGTCGTGATCACAGGAATGAAAATTACCGAATCAGGCTAAACCTGCAACTTAAATAGTGATTATGTGTCTTCGCGCATGCGCGTAAAGGTCCACGCATCGGAGATCAAATATGGCCGCCGAACATTAACAGAATTCTCGTGTAATTTAATTTCAACGGTTTCTGCAATTAATAGTCGCGTATAATTACGTTGAACGTTAAGTATTTTGGCCTCGTTAAATAAAAAAGTATGTTTTTCGTTAATGGCATGAAAGGCTAATTCTGACGCTGCTGAACGAGAAGCACGAACAGAGGCTTCGTGTTGATTTACACGGATATTAAGAGAAAACCGCGTGGAACCCTGATAAGACGAGTCGCAATCACCGCAAGAAATGTTGTATACTAGATCATTAATTTGTGTTGCGAACGCCGAAAGAACCGAGCGATTGTTCAGTATAGTGTGTAACTTCCGTATAGGCCTAGCTATAATTTTAAATTCGGTATCTTTAAAGAATCTGTTAAGCTGTTTGTGCCACTGTTCAACATATGGGACAGAAATAAAGTATTTTTTGATATTACTATTGTTGATTGGTGCAGTATTTTGTATCCTATCCTTAGCTTGTACCCTAATTCGATTTATTGTGTTAATGGGATAACCCCTGTTCAAGAATCTGCTAGTTAATATTTGTATTTCTGAGTCTAAAGCAGAATCCGTCGTTGAATATTTATAGGCATTTAGAAATTGATTAAAGATAATCGATCTTTTGTAGGTGAACGGGTGGTAGCTATTATAATGTAGAAGCATACCGGTGTTTGTGGGTTTTCGATAGATGCTAAATTGTATTTTGTTCGAGTCCCGGGTAAGCGTGAAATTTAGAAAGTTTAATGACTTAGTATCCGTATCTTCCCTTTCCAGTGTAAATTTGAGTCTAGAATGAATATTGTTAAACGAATGTAAAATATCTTGGATAGTACTACTATCGGTAATAACTAGAATATCGTCTAAATACCTCCCATAGTATGTGATACGGGGACGAAAAGGTGTCAAATGTATCTGCTCAATCGTTGAGAGATAGATCTCTGACATTAAGCCACTCAGGCTCAAACCCATTGGTAATCCAAAAATTTGTTTGTACACCTTGTCTCGAAAGGTGATGTAGTTAGCCTCAACTAATAGTTTAATTAAGTGAAAAATCTCCTTTATAGGCAGCTTCGTATAATTAATCGGTGTCGAGTTTTTATTTAACATATCCCAAATAATATCTAATGTGTATTCAACGTTTACATTCGTATATAATGATGTAACATCTAATGAGAATAAATTGTCATTGTCGCCGAGTCTACAGTCTTTAAGATTATTAAATAATGTATCGTAATTCTTAATCCCAAATTGTATAACCTGTCTAAAAGGTTTTATAATGTTATATACATGTGTGGCTAAGGCTGAAAATGCCGAGTTCCTGTAGGAAACAATAGGTCGAATCGGAAATCCAGGTTTGTGTAATTTTACCTGACCAAAAAGTGCAGGAATATTGTATGTTCTGGACTTCAATTCCTTCAACTGAACCATAGTAATGTAGTCGTTTTTACGATATGTGGTTAACGTTTTATTGTATTGATTTACCAAATTGGTAAACGGTGTCGGGTCCACTTCACAATAAGTGGAGCTATCAGATACAACTGAATCTAACTTATTAATATAATCATGTTTATCTAGTATTACCACTGTATCTCCTTTATCTGCCCTCTGTATAATAATGTCCTTATTTTCTCGAAGTTCTCGTAAAGCTGAACTGTCATGTGTATTCAATTTAGGAAGTCGTGTTTCTTTTATGTTATTCACTACTTGGTTAACTTGTTGAATAAATACATCTTTTTGTGGAACACTACGAAGTCCAAATTCAAAATCAATTACGCATTGTTTTTTTGGCAGCTTTCGAGGTGGTAAATTATAATTTAATCCTTTGGATAAAAGTGAAATCTGGTCCTGCGATAGTGTACACGAGGAAAGATTTGTAACCTGTTGATATGTCGGTTCGTTGGATACTGGGTGAGGGGGTGTTCGTGAACTAGCCGACATATTCTGTGGTAGTGCGTTATGTGTCTGTGGGGGGGATGTCACCCAACTCGTGTGAACTTGGTCGCAAGCTCGCGACAATGTGTTAGAATTCGCATGAACGTGTCTTGAACTATTCGATAATGTTTGCAACTTATTAACGTGTCTGTTTTTTATTTCTGAGGCTTGTGCTTCCCGTCGCAAATCTATGGAGGTCTTCAATACAGACCAATCGTTCGGATGTAGATAATTTTTTAATTTATCGCGAAGCTTCCTAACCTGGGAAAGGTATTTTTGTTTATCCGAATATCGAGATTTTAAGGCAAGCTTAACAATATTACGTGATGTCGCCAGTGATAGTTGTTTTATGCCTGAAATTTTTTGATTTAAATTTACCCTGGCAAACTTCGGAACGATGTTGTTTTGAAGGCAATATTTTAGGAAAGAAATAAGGTAACTTTGGGCCGAGTACCTTAGTGTAGATTTAATGTAATTTTGTACCAAGCCATTCAAAAAATCTCCCATAATTGTGTGTATCGATTGTATACTACTGGAGAGACAGGAAGTGAATGAAATAGTCAATAAGAGTTTGAAAATTAATTAGATAGTATGAATCAGAGCTGTAATACTCAATATGTTCTACGTTGATAATAATATTAGTAAATTAATAAGAGGAGTTTACCTCAATATAGTACGTGGAACACTTCCGTATGATACCCTCCAGAAATTAAAACGAAAAAATCGACCACTTACCGGTACATTAAAGTAAAATATAAATAATTAAAGTAAAATATAAATAATTAAATAATCAATTTAACACAATTCAAAATCAATTCAAAACAATTAAAATTCAAATTAACGCAATTAAAAGAATCTAACGAAAATATTCAAAACGATTTTCCTTCCTGAAGCTGACAATGCTTTTCACACGAGTTGGGTGACATCCCCCCCACAGACACATAACGCACTACCACAGAATATGTCGGCTAGTTCACGAACACCCCCTCACCCAGTATCCAACGAACCGACATATCAACAGGTTACAAATCTTTCCTCGTGTACACTATCGCAGGACCAGATTTCACTTTTATCCAAAGGATTAAATTATAATTTACCACCTCGAAAGCTGCCAAAAAAACAATGCGTAATTGATTTTGAATTTGGACTTCGTAGTGTTCCACAAAAAGATGTATTTATTCAACAAGTTAACCAAGTAGTGAATAACATAAAAGAAACACGACTTCCTAAATTGAATACACATGACAGTTCAGCTTTACGAGAACTTCGAGAAAATAAGGACATTATTATACAGAGGGCAGATAAAGGAGATACAGTGGTAATACTAGATAAACATGATTATATTAATAAGTTAGATTCAGTTGTATCTGATAGCTCCACTTATTGTGAAGTGGACCCGACACCGTTTACCAATTTGGTAAATCAATACAATAAAACGTTAACCACATATCGTAAAAACGACTACATTACTATGGTTCAGTTGAAGGAATTGAAGTCCAGAACATACAATATTCCTGCACTTTTTGGTCAGGTAAAATTACACAAACCTGGATTTCCGATTCGACCTATTGTTTCCTACAGGAACTCGGCATTTTCAGCCTTAGCCACACATGTATATAACATTATAAAACCTTTTAGACAGGTTATACAATTTGGGATTAAGAATTACGATACATTATTTAATAATCTTAAAGACTGTAGACTCGGCGACAATGACAATTTATTCTCATTAGATGTTACATCATTATATACGAATGTAAACGTTGAATACACATTAGATATTATTTGGGATATGTTAAATAAAAACTCGACACCGATTAATTATACGAAGCTGCCTATAAAGGAGATTTTTCACTTAATTAAACTATTAGTTGAGGCTAACTACATCACCTTTCGAGACAAGGTGTACAAACAAATTTTTGGATTACCAATGGGTTTGAGCCTGAGTGGCTTAATGTCAGAGATCTATCTCTCAACGATTGAGCAGATACATTTGACACCTTTTCGTCCCCGTATCACATACTATGGGAGGTATTTAGACGATGTTCTAGTTATTACCGATAGTAGTACTATCCAAGATATTTTACATTCGTTTAACAATATTCATTCTAGACTCAAATTTACACTGGAAAGGGAAGATACGGATACTAAGTCATTAAACTTTCTAAATTTCACGCTTACCCGGGACTCGAACAAAATACAATTTAGCATCTATCGAAAACCCACAAACACCGGTATGCTTCTACATTATAATAGCTACCACCCGTTCACCTACAAAAGATCGATTATCTTTAATCAATTTCTAAATGCCTATAAATATTCAACGACGGATTCTGCTTTAGACTCAGAAATACAAATATTAACTAGCAGATTCTTGAACAGGGGTTATCCCATTAACACAATAAATCGAATTAGGGTACAAGCTAAGGATAGGATACAAAATACTGCACCAATCAACAATAGTAATATCAAAAAATACTTTATTTCTGTCCCATATGTTGAACAGTGGCACAAACAGCTTAACAGATTCTTTAAAGATACCGAATTTAAAATTATAGCTAGGCCTATACGGAAGTTACACACTATACTGAACAATCGCTCGGTTCTTTCGGCGTTCGCAACACAAATTAATGATCTAGTATACAACATTTCTTGCGGTGATTGCGACTCGTCTTATCAGGGTTCCACGCGGTTTTCTCTTAATATCCGTGTAAATCAACACGAAGCCTCTGTTCGTGCTTCTCGTTCAGCAGCGTCAGAATTAGCCTTTCATGCCATTAACGAAAAACATACTTTTTTATTTAACGAGGCCAAAATACTTAACGTTCAACGTAATTATACGCGACTATTAATTGCAGAAACCGTTGAAATTAAATTACACGAGAATTCTGTTAATGTTCGGCGGCCATATTTGATCTCCGATGCGTGGACCTTTACGCGCATGCGCGAAGACACATAATCACTATTTAAGTTGCAGGTTTAGCCTGATTCGGTAATTTTCATTCCTGTGATCACGACAGTCGGTCGAAAAGCATTGTCAGCTTCAGGAAGGAAAATCGTTTTGAATATTTTCGTTAGATTCTTTTAATTGCGTTAATTTGAATTTTAATTGTTTTGAATTGATTTTGAATTGTGTTAAATTGATTATTTAATTATTTATATTTTACTTTAATGTACCGGTAAGTGGTCGATTTTTTCGTTTTTTCCGTTTTAATTTCTGGAGGGTATCATACGGAAGTGTTCCACGTACTATATTGAGGTAAACTCCTCTTATTAATTTACTAATATTATTATCAACGTAGAACATATTGAGTATTACAGCTCTGATTCATACTATCTAATTTTACAATGCTATATTTACTGTAATATTTATTAGAAATTTAAGATGTTTAAACCTGCTTTAGCAATTTATTGGGTTTCTAACTTTTTTTAGTGTTTTACTTACCATACTGAACCTTTTTTTTTTTTTTTTTTCTTGAGGTCTCTGCCTCATTTCTATTTTTCCCATAAGCCCTGTTGTTTTTAATGTGCAAAATACCATGACGCAGAGATTTTTAGGTACACATGTACCATGTTATAGCAAAACTGACTGCATGTTTAAAAATAATTTATTCAATATTATTATTGACAGGTTATTTCCAGTGTATTTGTGGTACAAAAATGATTTTATTTGTTTATGCATAGGTGGTAATAATGTTAAAGTATGGGACACTATTGCTGGTCGTCTTCTGTCACAAATGTCCCATCATCACAAAACTGTGACATGTCTACATTTTGCTAGTGATGGACAGAGAGTAATGTCTGGATCCCTTGATAGGTAACTTGTCTTTCCACCCCCCCTGTAATATTTTTCTAAGTTCTGAAACTAAGAGGATGTAGCCCTCTTTTTGTTTTGTTAAGTAAATTACTAAGCACAGAGTGATTTTATTTTTCGTTTTTATTATTAACCGTATAAGCATCGGTTTGTAGTGACCTAAACACGGCTGCCAGTGTTATTAAGTTCATGCTAATTAAAGTGATTTATGCAAAAATTTTCTCACTTTATTTAATAGATGCATTATTGAAAAGCAAAGCTTAAATTACGAGCTAATTTTCCATAAGGGGAAGTTGCATGCAGGAGGCAAGGAAATAACAAGGATTGATCTCCAGGATGATAGTTATAATTGTTTATTCTTGCAAATTGCGTTAAGTAGTACTAAAAAATTTTATGTAGTTTGTAAAACTCATTAAGTTGAGTACTGTGACATGTTGGCTGCTGAGTTCATATTTCATGCTTTTATTTTGTTACTGAATCCTTTAGTTACCATTTCATTGCATTTTTCATTGTTTAATCTTAGACTTCATTTGTTTTGTTAAACCTAAGGTATAAAAAAGCAATTTTATATACTTTATTTCTACATTTTAATATTCAGAAAAAATAGTTACAAAATAAAAATTACTGTACAGAATATTAGGGTGTCACCATTCAGGCCGCCTTCATGTCCAGTCACATATATTTTTGCTCCACATATGATCATTCATTTCTATGAATTTTTGCAGTGTTGAATCTAAAGTTAGATATTTTCAGCATATGGAATCTGTTGGCTAATCCAGTTTTACTGTTATGGGGATTTTTGGAAGATTACGTGGCTATGAGGGGTGCAGTTACCCACAAACAGCAAAATTTTTTTATTCTTCTCATTCATCCATGCCTTTTGGTTTGTTTGATACATAGTTGGTATGTCTTCAAACCTTTAAATCATCGAGACTTCTGGGCTTTCCCAGTGATTAAAAGAGGAAGCTTCTCTGTGCAAGACATGTTTGCTGCTAGGAGAACAGTAATCTGTTGTTTGACTTTTTATCCGTTAGCAATTTAAAAAGAGTCCAGTTTCATCAGCACTGAAGATGTCATTATGGTCTTATATCAGTAAAACATTTTTTAAACAATTTTCCCTCCATTCCTTTGTAGCGTTAATGTCCATGGCTGTACTTTTTTGAAAGACAGGCTATGTCGAGTCTTAAATTTCCGGAACCATCCATCTGAACTTTTAAATTCTTCAATATCCATATCAATGTGCAAATGATTCAGCCTTAGCTTTTAAAAGATTATCATTTGTGGGAATGTATAATTTTCACGCATCATCATTAGCAATTCCAAAAGTACCTTTTCAAGATGATACTTCGCCTTTCATGCTCGAATCCTACCCAGTGCAGCAGATTTATTTAAACTTTCAGTATTTTTCCAATCTTTCAGAATAGTGAACAGAGTACTCTTAGAATGCTCACCATTATCTACAGCTTGCAAAATCCTAATTTTATCTGTGATTGGCTTAGCTATCCACTTTCTTGGAGTTTTACCAATAAACATACACGCTAACTAATGAAATGAACTTCTAGCTGATGTTTATTTCATTACCGCACTGTGAGAAAAGAACGTGGGAAATCTTAAATGATTTCTCACGGTCAGCCCATCAATTACTTCAATATATTTGGAGCGTTCTGTCATTTTTGAACACAAATATTTGATAAAAAAAGTATAAATTCAGATTAAGAGGTAGAAATTCATGATCGTTATAGAGAAATCCAATTTTCGATATCATTATACTGAACGTAAAATAGTATTAGGTTAATGAAAAATTGGGTGGGGCCAAGCACATAGGACGTTATAACGTGTTGTAGTGTTAAAAAGAGGGTTGCTATAAAGAGCTTCAACTGTAGTTTGTACTTACCACTTAAATGGGTAATTTGTTTTCTAGTACCTTGGAACTCCTACCAAATTTGTCTGTTACGTCTTGCAATAGTGGTATTGTGTTTTCTTCTATTGACATAATTAAAAGAGATTGCAACATTCCTTGAGTAATAGTTGATCATAACCAATTTTTAATTTAGAAAATGCTCTTTTACTGTTCATTTAGCTACATGCCAATGTTAATAAATATTTATACAGTCAATTCCAGTTATTTGGGACACATCAGGACTAGTGCATTTTGGCCCGATTAAGCGGCTGTCCCAATTATCCGAAGTTTCACGTAAATAGTTAAAAATACAATGCCCTCCCCCCCCCCTTTACAATTGGTTCACTGTACAATCAAATCACGTTAACGATGGAGTCACCATTGTAAAGTACCGTTCACTATACGATATGTAATAAGCGCCCGTCATTGTGATCACGTTTGTGAATTGAATTTTAATTCAATTAAACAGCGATTCTAATTAGCGAAAATAGGAGGAATATTATCCACAGGCTATAAAAGTAAAGATATATTAAGTACAAATTTACCCTTTGTTACCTTACAAATTAAAAAATTAAATGATACGTGAAATTCGGAAGAATATACGTGATAATCGGAAGAATTAATATGTACTGTAATATGTACATGCTAACTAAACTAGTTGACATTTCTGTTCACTGTCATTTGTGGGTGGGGGTTAAAATTTAAAACAGTAAAAAAATAAACAATCAATAACAAAGAACATGGCACACACAAATTTCAAGTAACACGATACGCGCAAGTGAGAACAGAATAACAAATTACGAAGCCTTAAAAATAGGAATGAAGAGAAGATTCTGAAAATTATTTTTTTATATGATTGAAGATTCCATAGAAGTGTAAACACATTTTACCATAATAACCCACAGAATTCCAGCTGTCGGTATTATCGCAAATTCAATAAGATCGTGTTTACTATCAGTTTATGGTAGATTTCACTAACACAAAAGCCTAATAAACAGGTGACTGCTAATTGTTTTAAGTTTGTGACCTCCAGAAATCCGACCGAACTACGTGGTACGGTCAGAGACAATCATAGGGTAATCTTCAGTGCTGCGGTCTTCTGCCCTGATTAAAAGGCATTTTGTCCCAATTAAGCGAAGTAAACTCTGGCTATTTTCTCGATTGGGTTCCGTTTTTTAAGATTTGCCCCGATTAACCGGTGGCCCAAATAACCGGAATCCACTGTATATTATTTTAAAGGAACACGTTAGACGCATTTTATACTTATGCGCTGTAATTATATCTTCATCATCATCAGCCATTTTCAATCTACTGCAGGATGAAGGCCTCTCCAGCAACTTTCCAGTTCCTTCTGTTTTGAGCACTGGCCATCCATTTACTACCCACAAACTCATGAATTTCATCTATCCATCTCCACCTTTGTCTTCCAGGTTTTCTTCTAGCTCATCTTGGGTACCATTCTGTTATTTTCTTAGTCCATCTGTCATCATGTCTTCGAGCTATGTGTCCTGCTCAAGACAATTTTCGTTCTTTAGTTTTAATAAGAATGTCCTTTACTTGAGTTTGCTGCCTAATCCATGTGTTTCTCTTCTTAACTAACAGTCTGATTCCCAGTATAATTTGTTACATTCTTTTGGTGAGTGCCCAAGTGTCACTTCCATAAGTCATGGTGGGGGTATACATTGGTTCATTATTTTACAGTTTCAGACAAACTGGGATATTGCTCTTCCGTATGTGACTATATTTCCTGAATGCCATCCATCCAAAATTTATTCTTCTCTTGACTTCCAGCCATTTATCATTATTACAGCTGATAACTTGTCCCAGATAAGTATGACTCCACCTTTTCAGTTACTGCTCCTTCAATCATTATTTTCCTTTCTGTTGCATATTTGTTCATCATTATTTTTGTTTTAGCCATATTCATCTTTAGTCCAAATTCCTTACTAACTGTGCATAACTGATTAAGATTTTCCTCTAATTCTTTGGGGTCGTGGCTTATGACCACAATGTCATCGGCAAATTGTAAATGGTTTAGGTACATTGACTCCTTTCTGTGACCAGTCTAATCTTCTGAAAGCTTCCTCAAGGGCAGCAGTAAACAGCTTCAGAGATATTGTGTCTCCTTGTCAAACTCCTTTCTCGATTTTAAATTTCCTACTGTCTTTGTCTAGTCTAATAAAGGAGGTAGCATTCTCATATATTTTCTTCAAAATCATAATATGTGGAATATCTATGCCTTGTCTTTCCAGTGCCCGAAACATTGCCTTATGCTGTATTGAATCAAATGCCAGGCATAATGGTGTTTTATATTCATTTGCTTTCTCCATTATCTGTGATATTACGTGAAGATGATCCATAGTTGAGAATCCTGTCCTAAAGCCAGCTTGCTGTTTCGGTTGATTCTCATCAAGTATTCTTTCTGATCTGTTAGTAATGACCCTTGTGAACAACTTGTAGATGGGGGATAACAAGCTAATTGGTTTATAATTTCCAATTTCTGATTTATCTCCTTTCTTATGCAGCAAAACAATGATTGCATTATTCCACTGCTTAGGTGTCACACCTTTTCTAATGCACTTTGTGAAGAGCCTTGCCAGTTTTTGTGTTATATCTCTTCCTCCCAATTTTAAAAATTCTACAGTAACTTCATCTTCCCCCGGGGCTTTCTGATTCTTCATTTTCTTCAGTGCATGTTCTACCTCATCAGGAAGAATATCGGGTATGTCATATGTGTTGCTAATTTGCAATCCATCTTCCCCACTGCTGGCATCATTCCCTCGCTCCTTGCATAATTAGTATTAGTAGCGGCCGCATGGTGCAAGAAAGCCTATGGCTTATGCTGCACTAGCCAAAAAAAAAAAAAAAAAAAAAACACAATGATAAAAAAAAATAATAATAAAATAAATAAATAAATAAATAACTAAATAATAATAATTAATAAATGAAAAAAAAGGAAATTAAACTATAATTAAATTAAACTATAGAAAATTAATTCTCTATAGTAGTCTTCTGCTATTTGAATTATGCCTTCTCTGCTGTTTATAAGTACACCATCACTATTCTTCAGTTTCAGTATCATTTGTCTTTCTGTATTACTGCTCATGGCTGCTGATTTAAATCCTTTGTTTTCCCTTAATGCTTGTTCTACTTTTCTTGTGTTAAATCTTCTTATGTCCTCTCTAAGTCTCTTTCTAATGGCTTTGCATAACTCAGTATACTCAATTTTTTCCTTGTCACTGTTTATCTTGCTCTTCATTTTTCACCTTCGGTTCATCATAACAAGTGTTTCTTGACAAATTTTTTCTGGCGCCTCCATAGCCAGGTGGGAAGGAGCAGCAGTGCGTAGCACACGCTTCTTGATTAGACCGGGGTTCGAGCCCGTCACCACCAAATAAGAAGGATGCGGAAAGGTCAGGGAATGACCACCGCATATCCCAGAGCAATATGGCCTTAGTTGCTAATGCTCCTAAAAACCAAATAACAAACAAATAACATAACAAATTTTTTCTTCTTTGGATTTCTTTTTCCCTATAGGTTTCTTGGGCTTTATCACTTTCAGAAAGTTGTAATATTCCTTGTCGATATATTGGTCCTGAGCAGTCTGCAGAAGCTCAAACTTGTTCTTAAGTTCCAGTACATACTGCTTTTTCTCCTCTTCTGCTATCTCAAAGACCTTTGCATTATTTACTCGAGTCAGTTTTTTCCTTTCCTTTCCTACATCTATATCAAGTGTACATCTTACCATTCTGTGATCACTTCCAACATTTACCTTATTCAGGACGGCAACATCATTCACAATATATCTTCTGTTAGTGAGGATGAAGTCGATTTCATTAGTTGTTAATCCATTTGGACTCTTCCATGTCCACTTTCTGTTCACCCTTTTCGTGAAAAAAAGTGTTCAGTACTGACAATCCTTGAGATTCTGCAAATTCCACAAGTCTTTCGCCTCTTTCATTTCTTTCACCAATTCCAAAATTTCCTATAGTTCCCCTTTCTGCGCTGTTTTGTCTTTTTCCAACCTTAGCATTGAAGTCCCCCATAATAATAGTGTAGTGGGTTTTCTGCTCATCTAGAAGACTCGATTTCGGTGTATGTTTCTTCAACCTGTTCATCATCATGGCTCGATGTTGGTGCATAAATCATTATAACCTTTAGCTTGTACCTCTTAGAAATCTTGAGTATTAGTCTTGACACCCTTGGTGATATACTTTTGAATTATATCTTCAGCACTAACTAATGCTAATATTTTGCATTATAAGGTTCTTAAATCAGTTATTCACAGTTTATTATATTTATATAATTGTATAATAAAAATTTATACAATTTTTTATTACAATTTCATATTTGAAACCATTTGAACAGTTAATGTAAGTCATTTTTAAACAGCATATCCTGTTTAATATTAACAGTTTCACAATCTTTGTGTTATTGGTAAATTTTGACATACAACTTAGATCCTCATTCCTGTTGTTATTGAATATCAGAACACTTGCTATAGTCAGTCACCATCCATTCTTGATTCAGTTCAAATCACTGAACTGACAATTCCTTATTTATAGTATGAAATGATTACAAATTTTACAAGAAGAAATGCTTTAATTTATAGTTTTTTCACAGTGGTTCTTGTGTAAATTTATGATTGTTACAGTACTAATTGTAATTATGAAGGTTACCATTAACTTGCTACTAACATTTGTGGAAAATATCATTGGATCAGCATGTTGCTTATTTAGAAATAACTGTTTAAAACTATTTCTTTTTAGGCATATAAAGATCTATGACGTTACTTCATATAATGTAGTACATACTATAGACTGCCCTTCGTCAGTTCTCAGTCTATCTGTTTCTGTAAGTATCAATAAAATAAGTTCGTTAATGTACACAGTGTGTTTTCATTTCAGGTGTGTGCTTCTCACCCCCTCCTTAAATTATTTTATTTTATTTATTTTTTATTTTATTGTTATTATTTTATTATTTATTTATTTTTTTCATTTTTGGTTTTTAATAAAAATGAAAAGTAAATATAGTCATCTCCTGATCAGCTAATTACTACCATAGAATACTTAATAAACTAACAACAAGTTTATGGAACACTTAAGACTATATAGGATTATGTTTTCTAAACTTAACCATTTAGTTTAACTACAACTCTATAATATTGTCTTTTATCTGTGTATATATGTATCTCTTTGCAATTGACATCATGTTCACGAGTCTTGCATAACAATATGGCATTAAACTACATTTAATGTATAATTTCTTTTTTCCAATCAGATTGTATGGCAAGAAGAAATAATTGCTAGATTTATTGATTACTGGAATAATTGACAGAAACATAAATGCGTGTACCACCAGAAGTTATTTACTTCCTTGTAGAAGCCGTCCCAGGTCTATCATCACCCTGTGTGAGATTTTTTGGAGCACCCCCTCCGACTTGAAATTTACAGCAAATCAGTGAATTTTCGGGGCATTTTGGCACTTTGTTTTGGGGGGGGGGGGCACTCGATTGTTCCTTAAGCCAACCCTGCTGCTCCCTTGGCTGCTGTTTACTGAGTTCTCAAAAACCATATACACTAAGTGATCACTGAATTATGACTACCCCTATGAAAACTGAATGCGACCCGTTGACCACATGAGGTACGAGAGTGCCGAGTTAGTCAACCTATATAGCATAGATAAGATGTCAGTGGTTCAGTATGTAGTAAAATTCCAAGCGTGATGAGTAAAAGGAAGGATTTATCGGACTTTGATAAAGGACAGATTGTGGGTGCTAAATGAGCTGGTGCTTTGATTTCCCAAACGGCTGAAGTGATGGGGTGTTCAAGAGCCACCATAGTTAAAGTGTACCAGGACTGGCATCAAAATGGTCAAACAATGACCTGAAGGCAAAACTGAAAAGGTCAGCGAAAAGGTTGATATTAGAAGTGAGCACCGTGTCCGACAACTTATACAAGTGAACAGGCACAGCACTATTAAAGAGTTGACTACCCAGTACAACATGGGCCAACCCGGAGCAATATCTGGCATGACCATGTGTCGCACGCTTGCACATATGGGTGTGATCCATCATGCATCATATCAAAAGTGGAGGCGGTTGTATGGTGTGGGGCATGTTTCACTGGCAGGAACTTGGACCCCTGGCGCATGTGGAATAACGTATTACTGGTCTCCGCTATTGTCAACTGTTTGCTGACTGTGTACACCCTGCTATATTACACTTTTTTCCAAATGGCGATGGTGTCTTCCAAGATGACAATGCGCCGAGCCATCGGGCACTTGTGCAGGAATAGTTTGAGGAACACAGTTCTGACTTCCAGCGTATCGATTGGCCTCCAAACACTGTCGATATCAATCCCATAGAGCACATGTGGGACACAATGGAAAGGCATGTGGGCTTCTGGATACACCAATCACCTCCATACCTGCATTGCTGACTGCTTTACACATACCTTGGTTGGCCATACCTCCCGAGCACTTCCGACATCTTGTTGAATCAATGCCACGTCGGATAGCTGCTGTACTGAGGGCAAAAGGAGGACCTTTTGCCCTCAGTACAGCAGCTATTCATCAGTGTAGAAAACTCAGTTAGCTGCCACTGAGTTTTCTATATGGTTTTTGTATCAGTAATTTTTAATGCTCCAGAATTACTGAAATCCAGTAGTAAAGAAACCCTACAAAAAACTGAAGCACCAGTAATGCAAGAAAAAAATGGATGCCAAAGCTGAGGAGGTACCTTGCAAATCTGTCTTTGACCTCTTTTCAGGAAGAAATAGGCACAAAAATAAATAAATAAATAAAAAAAAAATTTAAAAAATCCTTTCACACTTCGGAAGCCAACTGTTGGATCAACCACATCCAAATAATATCTAAATTTCTAGAATGGAATTATTGTGTATTCTGGTGAAATACTAATAATATCAAGGCTCTCCTGCAAAAGCATTAATCCCATTTGCCACACCTTGTAACCTCACTATCATTTATAAGATTACAAGTGGAGATGATCCTACTCATAGAAAGTAGGATTATCTCTACTATCCTGTGGATAACCATACCCCATTTCAGTTTTTATTATATACAACAAGCTTAGAGGAAGTAGCAATTTGCCTTACACCTTGTTTTTTATTAACAATCTGCTCTGCCTAAGTGCCACTTGGAAGTAATATCCCCTAGACTGACCTTGATGATCTTATAAAGCAGTAGTCTTCTCCTGTCTTACAACTTGAGAATTTCAGTGGCAGCACTACCATATGGGGTAGTGCTGACATTAATGGTAGGGAATGTGCTCTGTGAAACGTACTTAGAAGGGAGAGGTCACTGGCAGTGACCTCTCCCTTCTAAATTTGGGATCTAACACCTTTCATGTGCTATTCGTATTTTCTGCCATTGATCATTCTGTTTGCTTACCTCCCTTTTCTCTCCTTCTTTCACATACTTAGGAGGTGGAAGAGAACCTACCTAGGAGTGATATCTTCCCTGTAATAACCTCTTTACTTATTAAGAGGCTATGTCATCCCTTTAGGTTATCCAAGTGGAAGATCAATCAGGTTGACCGGAATACTTTCCAACATCTGGCATTGTTTGACATCACAACTCACCAGCTTATCAGTAATGCAGACAGAAAAACATTCATGAAATTTCAATGTCAATTCCAAAAACATATATCCGGTTTCCACCATTTCCAAACTTTACATCCTCTATTACCTATTGACCAGCACTTTAGTTGTCTGGATTTTGTCCAGACAATTAAAGTGCCGGTCAATACACATAGAACCCTTCGTCGTACCTGACAATACACATAGCACCCTTCACTGGTCCTGAAATATAATAGAATATACACTGTCCAGTCAAACATTATGACCATCCCTGTCTGTGATTGAAATAAGAAGCAGTAAATGTGATACTACAGGTTCGTGACATGCAGTTCATAAATAGTACTTGATTGACATGGGCAAGGGACGTGATCAGACAGACTTCTGAAAAAAGTTAATTGTCAGGTACCAATCAAAGGGTAACAGTACAGACAGTTGCACACATCCTTGGATCTCATACAAACCCACCACAAAAAATGTATTTTATATATATATATACATCGTCTTTAAGCTTGTTGCTTGCCTTATCAGCGATGAAGTAAGAGGTATGGATGTTAAATGAGACTGTGTGCGCAGTCGCTACACACCAAGTGCCACCTGCGAAACAGAAGCAGCAGTTGACCTTGAACCTTTCTCTAGTTGTCTGCCGAGTCATGTTCCAACACACTCATTTGCTTTTCAGTGAAACAAATTTTCATTACCTTGTGTTTTTGCATCGTGCTGCAAAAATGACACGCCGAAGAGTAGAACAACAAATCAAGCTCAAATTTTTAACAAAACTAAAGAAAATAACCGAAAGTCAAGTTGTTACGTCAAGTTATAGGGAAGATACAATGTCAAGATCTTTCATGTTTGAATGGCATAAAAGATTTTTAGAAAGAAGAGAGAATGTGGAAGACTATGACCAACTAGCTAAGGACACTGATTAGAAGTTATTATTGTTTAAGCATTAGAATGGTTCCATCAGAACTCAATATGGACAAAAACATTTAGAACAACTGTAACTAAAATTTAGGCATGAAAAAAGTGTGTGCCAAGGTGGTGCAAAAAATTTTGTATAAAAATGGAAGAATGAGAATACTCCAAGTTTGTAAAGATGTTTTGAAAAAGTTCAATAATTCATTCAAAAAAAGAGACTGCCAAACACTAAAAAGGATTGAAGCCCAAAAACATAAAACTACTGCCTCGAAAATAACTGCAGAACTTAATAAGAGTCTCACCAATCCAGTTTCTAGCAAAAAAAGTTTGGCAAGAACTTCATAAGTTGAAATTTATTGCAGAGCCACTATTGCCAAGCCACTTGTAACTGATGGTAATGATAGAAAGGAGATGCAGTAATGTAAGGTGCACAAGCACAAAAATTGCACACTTGATGTTTGGAAGTATGTCATATTTTCAGATGAATCATTATTCACACTTTCTTCAACATTGGGGAGAGTTTACATTTGGAAAATGCCAAGGGAAGCACATCATCCTGACTGTCTTTTGTGCCAAGTGTCAAATGCAGAGCAGGATCAACAATGGATTGAGCAGCAATATCATAATATTCTTTAGATTGTACCATAACCCTGGATATGCAAATTACTGCCACTGATTACTTTTGATATTCTGAGTGACCAGGTTCATCCCACGATACAAACATTGTTTCCCACAAAAGATACTATGTTTCAAGATGTTACTGCTCCAATATACACAGCCAGATAAGTTCAATCTTGGTTTGAGGAGCTTGAAACTAGAGAAACTAGACTGGTGATTGTGCAGGTCATGGGAGAAGTCTAAGCTTCTCCCATGGCCTGTGCAATCACCAGACTTAAATGTTGTTGAACCACGGTGGGCATATTTGACGAGGAGAGCGAGAAACAGATTTCATCAACACCACCTTGATCACTCAATGAGCTTGAAACATACCTCCATGAAGGGTGGTCCAATATTCCGTGTAGAATAAAAGCTATTTTAAAAGCAAATAGTGGCCATATTTAAAAGCAAATAGTGGCCATATTAAACATCATATTAGTTTGTGTTTATATATTACCATGTAATAAAATGATACGTTGGCATTGCCCAGTACATGCTGGTAAATTCTTGCAGTGGCCATGAACTACTTTAGTTAATTTACTACACCTTTTGGCATCTATAGTATTATAAAAATATTTCACTGCTGTTTTGCTTGTGCACTCTGTGTGTGATGGTTCGTGCTCACCTGAGAATAAACAATAATATTCTTCTCCGCTGGGGAAGCATTGTTCAGAAAGTGCATCACAAGGCATCTCGGGAAGGATTTTGCAATATGAGATGTTATAATATTTGTGTTCATTGTTAATTTACTGTGTATTAAAATGATGTTCTTGCCCTACCTAATACACTAGTAAATTCTCAGTGTAGCTATAAACTTCTTTAGTTCCTGTTTTTAGTAATATTTCACACCTTTTATTTTTTTATTCATTGACATAGTAACCCACTTTGAGATTACTAGTGTGCTGTAAAGTAACAAAACAATCAGTTGATCGTGGCTGCCCAATAAAAAAAAAAAAAATAATAATAAACTCTGAGACATCCCATTGCAAGCACATTACACCCAAGCCAATCTATGGAAGAACTGAAATCTTTTTTTTTTGTTTGTTTCTTGGGCTTAGATTAGTTAAAAAATAGTTCCTCTCTTGTGATGTGCATATATTAGTATATTTTAAATCAGTCAGAATATTTTAACAATCAAACATATTTGACTTAAAGCTGATAAGAAGGCTGGACCTGTTTCTCTTTAGTTGTCAGAACCCCATAAAAGCCCCAGGGCTCAATTTTTTTAAAAAAAGAGGGACTGTTATTCTACATGAAAGATGGTTATAGCTGAGTTGATTTAAAACCAAGCTTAACTTTTTTAGAAAAATGGAGGAAAAAGTGATTGTACACTGGTGTTCAAAGAAAGTGCATCACCTAGGAATTTTGCATTTCTAACCCTTTTTCATGATGGTATGTTACATTAACGACTAGCATCACAAATAGAATTATAAACAAAAGATATTTATGAATAGTTAAGGCAAAGCTAAGTAATATTTGACAGGTGCTCTCAAAATATTCCAAAATGAGAATTTACAACCTTTATACAACAGTTTTGCTAAACACGACAATTATGGCTGAAATGTTATCAGAAGCCTTCAATTTGCTTCAGTTTATCATTTTAAATGGAAAACAAAATGAAAAGTTCACCAGGTGCAAACTAATATTTAGTTGAACTGCCTCTGGCCCTGGTGACAGCAACACACCTTTGAGGCATTGACAATATCAATTTCTGAAGATAACCAACTGATAGTTCGTGGTTCCAAACACGTATTATGGCTTCCTGAAGTTCACAAAGGGTCTGTGGTTTCTTTCTGGCAACTGCAGATTCCACGTGATGCCAACAGTTCTCTATAGGATTGAGGTCTGTACTGTTGTTTGTTATTTGGTTTTTAGGAGCATTAGCAACTAAGGCCATATTGCTCCGGGAATATGCGGTGGTCATTCCCTGACCTTTCTGTATTTGGTGGTGACGGGCCAAACCCCGGTCTAATCAAGAAGCATGTGCTATACACTGCTGCTCCTTCCCGCCTGGCTACGGAGGCACCCTGCGCTGTTACTTGGACAGCTAATGGTTGTAATGGACCATTCTTCCAACCATTTTTTAGCCTGTAACAAATGTAAACACATTACTATCGAACCTCTAATGCAGAAATGAAGCTAAAGTAACTACAAAAGTGCTGGTTGAATTTCTTCTCATCTGAGAAAATAACTGACTTCCACTGCTCAGGAGCCCATTCGACATGCTCCTTACACCAAATTAATCTAGCCTTTTTCATTTTTTGTGTGAGGAGAGGCTTTTTAGGGTGACAGGCTACAAGTCCATTTTTGACGAGGCATCTTCTGACTGTTGCTGCACTTGCTACCACTCCTGTATGTTCTTTCCATTCTCTTTTCAGCTCAGACGAAGAAGCTTTACAGTTTTTAAGGCATAAGCGCTTCAAAACACAGTCCTCTTTTTTGGCTTAGAGACTTGTTTGCATCCGGTTCCTTTTTTCCTATCAGCAGAACCAGTATTCTTGAATTTGGAAAGAAATCTACTCACTGTCGACTAACCACAAGACACTATAAGCAGTACTGATGGGAAGAAGATTCTCACGTAAAGCAACAATAGCACTCTTTCTTCGTGGCGTCAACTGCACGTAATTCACCATCCTGACACAAGCAGGGAATGACTGCAACTCTTGTAGAACATGCTAATATAATTGAAAGTAACAGCTGATGCAATATTATTATGTCATCACCTACGAGTGTCAATCTTATCTGATGCAATCTGTAAGAAATATTGCCATATACTTACGTTATTCGGATGACAATTACAATTTTAAGGGGTGATGCACTTTCTTTGAACACCAGTGTATATGCTTATCTTGCTGACATTTCTAATATAAATAATTACAGTAAACCCCCGCTATTCGCGGTATCTGTATTCGCGGTCGCTGATTTAATATAAAATGAAACCTAAAAAATTTTGAATTTTAAAGCGCCGTGAACATTTTCTGCCATAAAAAACATGGGTGTGTCTAAAATTAACTTTCCCGGTCAAAACAGCGCTCAGTGGGTGGGAGAGAGGGGTGACAAAATAGCAAGCGTGGATGTTTCTCGCTAATCCTTGTTCAGTATGTGTTATGGGCTTGTCATGAAGGTTTCGTCGTTTGCTTTTAATTTGTATGCTTATAAATTGAATAAATTTATTTAATTTATATGCTTATAAATTAAATAAATTTATCAATTTATAAATTTATATTCTTACAAAAGTGATAAATCTACCGTTTTGCAGTGTAAAACAGACTTTTTCGAGCATGTTAACAGAAGAAAGTGACTTTATTGTGGACAAGTTCTTTCTAACCCGTACAAAAATATGGCTATGAGTAACAAGGGAAATGTGAAAAGATCAAAGAAGGTGATGACATTAGCGAATAAAATTGAGTTATTAGACAATTCATTTCGATGCCATATGCTTGCATTTCACTATGTACATTGTCATATTATGAAGGTACATATAATACATATGTAGACAAAAGTTTAGACTAGTTTTTCTCATATATTTCATACTTTGGAACGGAACCCCTTTATTACTATGGGAGCAATAACTCAGTATTCCCGTTTTCGGTATTCGCGGCATTTCTCAGGAACGTAACCCCCGCGAATAGCGGGGGTTTACTGTATATTGTTGTAATATTAGTTAACACATATTTGGTCTTGTTAAAGTTCACTTACCAAGTATTGTAGATCACATCTGTTAAACATGTGCAGCAGAGGTATTGCAAGGGTGCCACTGCATGTGTCCAGTTAGAGAAAGTGAGTTAAATGATAAATAAATGAGCTTAGACTAAAAAGCTTGGAATAAAATATTCATTGGAAAATTGAAAAATCTTTACCGGACTTAAAAGAATACTGGAAAATTGAATTATACTAATGAAATAAAACTAAAAGTTTGTTAAGATTAAATTATAATAGATTGTGTGGACGCTAAATATATTACAATTTGTTGAGAACTCTTTTGAGTTGTGGATCTTACAAAAATGATCAAACAGGAACATTGGTTGTTGAAGCTCTTATGTACATAAAAGAAAACCACTTAACCCTTTGCAGTCCAACGTTATTTCTGTTATCTTCCTGTTCCGGTCCACTACAAAATTTAACAAAATTTAATACTGAATACGAGCTCTTCAAACATTATTTATTTTAGAGTTTACATGCGTTATTATAATAAAAGTGATTGATAAAACTTTAAAAATTGTTTCGAGCATTTTAAATATTTGTTACTTATATAATTTTAGTGTGTGGTATTTCTTAAAACATTCACAAGGATGCGATTTTGGGTTTCTTGAGCATGTCTCGCAATACTGAACCATTTGTTTTTGTTTTTTTCCACCATTAACTCTTGTGTCACAACATACTGCACAGATTTGACATCATAGGGCTTCAAGTACAGGAACCATTGTCAGGAAGTGATGTTCCGGTAGTTAAAGGTTTTAACTTCAGAAGAGTTTGACAGTTAAAAGCACTATGTGGCATCTGTGAACTGGGCACACTTTCAAGGAATGGCAAATACCTTTAAAGCAAAAATCACAGAAGCCATGAATGCATATATACCTTTAAATAAATATTGTAGGAGGAGGATGCCGAAATGGATGACTGTGGAGCTGGTTGGTCAGATAAAACAGAAAAAGGTAGCATGGGACAATGATGAAAAGTACTGAAGCCTACAACAAGTACAAGTTGATCTGTAATAGCACCACAAATAAGGTCGGGAGGCCAGGCTGTGTATGAGAGAGCATTGGCTAAGAGAGCAAAGAATGGTGAGGACAAGGAATTTTTCATGTATGTGAATACAACAAAGAAGAAAGCTAATCAGATTGGATCCTTGTGCTCTGGTTGTGGAAAAATCTTAAACAACCCAGTTGATGTTGGGGATGAAATGAACAGGTACTTTGCATCTGTCTTTACTGACAAAAGACCCTTCGTGCTGAGAAGAGGCTGTGCGAGTGAGGCTGAGACATGTGAAATTAGTGATGTCATAATTACAGATATTTGTTTATTAGAAAAGCTGTTGAGCATAAACTCTGAAAGCCAAGTAAGGCTCCCAGAGTTGATGCCATATACCCTGGAGTGTATTGAACCATTGAGGTTAGTCATGAGAGTATTTTTAGACTCGGGGGAGATTCCTTTGGCTTTGGATAAGTGCTGTTGTATTGCCAGTACATAAAAAGGGTTGTAGGAGTGAAGTTGGTAACAACAGACCGGTTAGTCTGACTTCAGTGGTAAGAAAAATCTTAGAGGAAATGATAAGAGTGCAATCCAGGGACATTTAGATAAATGGCATTCTGAAGGACACACAACATGGCTTTGGTAAAGGTAAATCATGCTTAACTAACTTAATGGGCTTAATTTGACACAGTTACACGTGAACTGGATTTAAGGAACAATTTCGACATAGTTTATTGGATATTAGCGAAGCATTAGACTCACTCCCTCATGAGAGGTTACTATATAGGCTTGAACAGGTTGGGATTACTGGTAAGATCCTAAGATGGATTGCTGGGTGGCTGCAGGGCAGAAAGCAGAAGGTTGTTATATAATGGATATTGGTTTAGCATCAGGAGTGGGGTCCCTCAAGGATTGTTTCTTGGACCACTGTTTTTTGTCATTTTCATAAATGACATCAACAGAGGTATGGAAAGCATGATGTCAAAATTTGTAGATGCCGTAAAGATTGGCAGAGTCGTTAATGATCAGTGCCAAGCAGTGCTCCTGCAGGATCACTCGAACAGACTTCAAAAATCGTCTGAGAAGTGGCAACTGTGTTTTAATGCTGCTAAATGCAAAGTCTTACACTTGGGGAATAGCAACCCACAAATAAATTATACAGTTTATAGGGTTGAATTAAAAACAAAGGAGGAAAGGGATGAGGAAAGACTCCGATTATTTGGCCTACAGAGCTTGGCAACCTGGCACCTCAGAAGTGATCTGATTGAGGTTTACAAGGCGTTAAGAGGAATTAGCAAAATGAATCAAGGTGGAATTCTCACCGTTATAAAGAATTACAGGGCTTGAGGTTTAGATTAGATTGTAGGAAGTTTTTTTTTTTTTTTAGTCAGCAAGTTGTTGATTGCTGGAACAAGTTGCCTTTGCAGGTAATTGAGGCTGACAGCGTGAATAAATTCAGAGATCAACTGGATAGCTACCTGTAGGAAGAGGGAAGCATATAATTTGTGTTTTCTTATCTACTTTTTTGCCTGTGTAGCAAAAGCCTGTGACTTCCTTGTGCTATATGGCGATTACTATTACTCAGTCTGCCTTCTTAGTGTATTTTTTGCTTCATCAGAAAATGAGAACAGCCATTCAGTCTCTCGTTGGCATCTAAACTTGATGGCCTTTTTCTTGAAAGGACATTCTTATTTTGGACATTGCTGGCTGAACACCACCTTTTATTAAAACTAGTTGTGATGAAGGTTCTTTTGAGATTGATCTACCACTTCATCAAGATGAAGCTGTTCACAAATGAGACCTCTAATAGCCAAAAAAACAACTTTCTCCACCATTTCATTGATTTCCAAGAGAACTAATAACTCGCACAGTAATGGTCAACTGTGTATAGCATATTTTTTGTATATTCACAAATAGTAGCAAGTGGCTTTTCAATCTATAAGATTTCCCCTCTTTTTACCTTTCTTATTGTAACCACAGTTTGGATATCATAGAAAATAGAAAGCATGATTTCAGTTCTGTTGTCTTTCCATTCCATGTGAATTGTATGCACTCGAACTGTATCCTCCTTTCAGAAACCAGTTACTATGTTATTTGCTTTTCTTTATCATCTTGATCTCTATGGGTTAACCCTTCCTGTTTCCTATAACAGTGCCTGTTAGATGTTTATTCAGTTTATGTTATTCTTCTGCTAATTGAATACTAGTTTAAAATTGGTTGGTGAACAATTGAAATCCATTACCCTCAACCCTTTGAAGAAGTGTTTGGATGAGATGAAGCCACACCAGCAGTGATTAACAGGTCATCATCAGTTTTTCATCACTGCTGCAAGTTATATCATTCGGATCAAAATAACATCATCCTCACTATTGGACAAAATTAAATCAAATTCTGAATCAGAAAGTTCTAACAATTTCTGGATTTCTTCATCAGAAAATCCTTTTTGAGATGTCGACATCATTAACTTTAGCATTAGTAGAGGCATATGATGCAAGAAAGCAAACTTATACAGCATCAACCAAAAAAAATCCTTCCCATTTCACCCATCCATTCGCTCCAAATGTTTGTCTAGTTCTGCCTTGAATTTATTTAAGCTGTCAAATTCTACAATGACAGATGGACGTTTGTTCCAGCAATCAACCACACGCTGGCTAAAGGCAAATTTCCACACATCTATTTTACAACTGTCTTTCCTCAATTTGAATATATCTCCCCCTCGGGTGATTAATCTGGGCAAGAGGAAGAATCCCATCAGCATTGAGCTTGCTCAAACCATTCAAGGCCTTATACACCTTGCTCAAACCATTCAAGGCCTTATATCAATCAGATCACCTTGCCGGTGCCTAGTCTCCAGACACTATAATTTGCAAAACTTAAGCCTTTCTTTGTAAGAGCAACCCTTTGTTCCATTCACTAATCTTGCTGCCCTTCTCTGTACTCGTTCCAGCAGCTCTATATCCTTCTTAAGATGAGTCCTCCAGACCTGTATACAGTACTCAAGGTGATTATCCCCTTGTATAAGGCCTGACCATTGCCTTATATAAGGGGATAATCACCTCCTTATCTCTGCTAGAAAAATTTCTGTGTATCATTGACAAGACACCATGAGCTACTCTTGCATTGCTCAGAAAACTTCATATCTGACTGCACAATTTCCCCTTTTCATTTTCATTCTTAAAATCCTTTTCATTCTCTACCACCCTGAGTGTAGTACCACACAGTTGATATGTTACCCTGGGGTTACTGCTACCCATATGCAGTACTTTACATTTGTCAACGTTAAACTTCAGTTGCCACGTTTTGGCCCATCTGCTCAACGTTTCTAGATCCTGTTGCAGTAGCACACTGTCATTTGTATCGTTAACAACCCTGCCAACTTTCATATTGTCTTCAAACTTAGACATTAAGCCTGATATACCTTCATCATCAATATCATTAATAAATACAAATAACAACAATGGCCCCAACACTTAACCCTAGGGGAATCCACTAATAACATTAGTCCACGAAGAGCAGTGTCCATTGATTACCACTCTCTGCCTTCTTCCCCTCAACCATCCCTTTATCCATAACAGCATTTTGCCCTTAATGCCATACTGCTCCAATTTGTACAGTAGTCTTCCATATGCAACAATATGAAAAGCTTTCCTAAGATCCAAGTAAATGATATCAAAATTATTTTTTGCATCCAGTTCCATTGTGACCACATCATACACTAGTGTGCAAAACTTAAGGACCAACACTATTTCTAAAGGTTGCAACCACAAAATCTTTACTTAAGGTGCTCTTAACTGATGAGAGTAGATTCAGTCTCAGCAGCGATTCTGGACGTCAGCTAATCCGGTGAGAGGTTGGCACATGGTATCGCCCCGCAAACAACACTGAAAGGGATCGATATGGTAGTTGAGGTGTTCTCCTCTGGGGAGACGTTATCTTGGATGGACGTACACAACTCCAGACACTGGAAGGCGGTACTGTAACCGATGCACGTTACTGTACTGAGGTAGTCCTTCCCCGTGTGCATCCATTCCTAGGTGCTGTTGGCCCAGAGTTCGTGTTTATGGATTATAATGCCACACCCCATCGCACTGCAGCTGTTAATATGCTTTTGGAAAGTGGATTGGCCTGCCCGTTCCACCGATCTAAATCCCATCGAACACATATGGGACATTCTGGGGAGACCCCTAGCGGCACGTCCATACCCACCAGCTGAAGATTGCGCTGACAGAGGAATGGATGATGTTACCGTAAGAACTTATCAACAACATTGTTCTAAGTATGGACAGGCGGTGCAAAGCCTGCATCGACATTAGTGGTAGCCATATCTCCCTTTGTTCCATCTTTGGCAGTGATGGATCTGTATCATAGCAGCCAGTGCTATGTTGCCATTTTTGAATAAAGTCTCTCTGTACCGTTTTATTTCCGTTGTTGTGTCTGTGTTGTTTCCTTCATCATTTCTGTACCTCATAAGGTTCCTTTGGTATGCTTTTCCCATATCTAGGCCACTCCTCTGAGAAGCTACAGGTGAAAATCTGACTGATCCTTAAATTTTGCACACCAGTGTAGTATCCAATCAAATTGGTCAGACAAGACTTCCCCTTAATTAAACCCATGTTGTGTCCGAAGTGTTGTCTTGATGATCCTGCAGTGCTTCTTTAATCAATGCCTCCATTCCTTTCCCCAAAACAGAAGTTAAACTAACAGGTCTCTAATTACTTGTCACCCTTTGATCCTCCTTTGTGTTGGGTCACATTTGTACATTGTCGACCGGGCTAGCCAGGTGGGTAAAGTGCCTGCCTGGCAACCCAAAGGTAGCGGGTTCGAATCCCGCCTCGAGCTTGGATCAGAGTAAAATGCAAAAACTTTGGGAGGTGCATTATGGCCACAGAAGCCGATGCGCCAACAACTAACACAAAAACATTTGTACATCTTCAGTCCGTGGGTACCTCCGCTGAGTCCAAGGAAGCTCTCATAATTATGGCTAAGGGTTTCCTTACTTCCTTCATTGCCTCCTTTAATATAACTGGATGGATCCCATCCACCCCAGGTGCCTTTTTTATGTTTTACTTCAACAACTTCTCGTCCCCTTTGCTCTCAGTTATTAAAAAATCATCCAACTCATTACCATACCTTAATACACCTCTAGCATTCCCCTCCATGAAGAACTTCCTGTGTGTAAATGTAGACACAAAACACTCACTCGGCTTGTCAGCCACCCGAGCAGGACCATCGATATCAAGTGGACCAATCCGATTTATCCTCCTCCCTCCAGAGCCTGCATAATTAAAGATGTTGTTGTTGTTGTTTGGTTTTTAGGAGCATTAGCAACTAAGGCCATATTGCTCCGGGATGTGCGGTGGTCATTCCATGACCTTTCCGCATCCTCCGTATTTGGTGGTGACGGGCTCAAACCCCGGTCTAATCAAGAAGCGTGTGCTACGCACTGTTGCTCCTTCCCACCTGGCTACGGAGGCGCCATGCATAATAAAAGAACTCTTTACATCTCTTGTCAAAGGTTTTCTGTGATCTGCCTTCGCCCACCCAACCGCCTTTGTTACTTGACCACAGATCAGCTCATATATAAGAGTAGAAGACCGGCGGAATTACTTGACAAGTACAGGTCACTGATGAAAAAAAGCCGTGAATTAGGGTTGAAATTGAAAGTGTCTGCAATTCTGCCCAGACACGATAGGAGGGAGTATATGATGAGAGCCCTGTCAATCAATTCGGCCCTGGAAAGATTGTGCAGGGCTCAAGGGATAGAATTTTTTTCAGCCTGGTCTGTACTTGTTAACAGGAGAGACTGCTTCTACAGGGATGGGATACACTTAAATAGAAAGGGTGCAAGAATGTTTGCTGATGCTATCGAGGCAGTGTTAGGTGGGTCGGAAAACTGCTAGATTGGGGGGATACAAGGACTAATAGATTAACAGTAGCCACTGGCAGAGGTGAAAGTGATTCTTGCACTGCTTCTATTGGAATGAGCCGCAGCCTGGAAAATAAGATGCAGGATATTTCAGAGACTGCTGGGAATCACTGGGGTACAAGTAAACACATGGGTGTACTTGCGTGTACACCAATGCTAGGAGTTTAGTAAATAAATTTGATGAATTTGAGGTATTGCTCAAAACATCAAAGGCAGATATTGTGGGGATTTCAGAGACGTGGTGTCACACAGATATAAGGAATGCAGAACTGGAATTTGGGAAGTACAATGTCTACAGAAAGGATAGACAGGATAGGAAGGGAGGAGGGGTTATGCTATTAGTTAAAAAACACATAAAATCCAAGGAAGTGAAGCCAGTCGACATCGCTGGACAGTGCAGCGTCGAGTCAGTTTGGTGTGACATAAGCATTGGGAGATCAAAATTGAGAGTAGAAGTGTGCTATAGGCCTAATGACTCTGATGAGTATAATAAGAAACTGTTCGGAGAAATAGAGTGGGCCAGTAAATCAGAGAGTCTTATAATGGGGGATTTTAATTTCCCAGATATTGACTGGAATTTGGGGGCTGGTCACTCACACAGTAGCAAGACTTTTGTGGATTTATTGGATGATTGTTTTCTACATCAGCATGTTCGGGAGGCAACTATAGGGAGTAATACTCTTGATTTGATTATCAGTAGTGATTCTTCATGCGTTAAGAATCTGCAGATAAATGAACCACTAGGTGGCAGTGATCACAGTGTGCTGAAGTGGGAGTTACTCAAAGAGGTAACTACCATTAGGGGTAAAGGGAAGGGGTATTGCTTTCGTAAAGGTGACTACAATGGACTGAGACAGTATTTAAATTCTATACAGTGGGATCAACTGATGATATTGCCAACAGCAAATTCAAAATGGGAAGCATTCAAAGAACTTATCTTGGAAGCTACTTGGCTTTACATACCAACTAAGAAATATTGTTCAAGGTTTAGGCCTAAATGGATGTCAGATGAACTAATGAGGCATATGGCAGAGAAGAAAAATGCATGGGATACATACAAATTAACACGTGACACAGACGCCTATGATAGATACAAGTTGATCTGTAACCAAGTTACAAAGGAGGTTAGGCAGGCGAAGGCAGATTACGAGAGATCCTTGGCAAGGGATGCGAAGAAAAACAGCAAAGAGTTCTTTACTTATGTAAACTCTAGAAGGAAGGGGATGAATCAGATTGGTCCACTTGAGATCGATGGGTCAACTGTTGATGACCCTGCTCAGGTAGCTAACAAACTAAATGAATATTTTGCATCGACATTCACACATGAGGAGTTATTCAACGAGGGGAATGCCAGGGGTGTATTCAACTCTAGCAGTAAGCTAGAGAATCTTGTAATAACTGAGAGCAAAGTGGAGGAGAAATTGTTGAAGATAAACACAAGAAAGGCACCTGGGGTGGATGGGATCTATCCAGTTATATTAAAGGAGGCAGCAAAGGAAGTAAGCAAACCCTTAGCCATAATTATGAGAGCTTCCTTGGACTCAGGGGAGGTACCCATGGACTGGAGATGTGCAAATGTGACCCCAATTCACAAAGGGGGATCAAAGGCTGACACAAGTAATTATAGACCTGTGAGTTTAACTTCTGTTCCCGGAAAATTAATGGAGACACTGGTTAAAGAAGCACTGCAGGATCATCTAGACAAGACTTCAGTTATAGCTAGGACACAGCATGGTTTTGTTAAGGGGAAGTCTTGCCTGACCAATTTGATTGGATACTATGATGCAGTCACAAAAGAACTGGATGCAGGGAATAACTTTGATATTATATACTTGGATCTTAGAAAGGCTTTTGATACTGTTGCACATGGAAGACTGCTGCACAAATTGGAGCGGTGTGGCATTGGAGGCAAATTGCTGCTATGGATAAAGGGGTGGTTGAGGGGGAGAAGACAGAGAGTGGTAATCAATGGACACTGCTCATCGTGGACTAATGTTATTAGTGGAGTCCCTCAGGGTTCAGTATTGGGTCCTTTATTGTTTTCTGTATTTATAAATGATATTGATGATGGTATATCAAGCTTAATGTCCAAGTTTGCAGACGATACGAAGGTTGGCCGGGTTGTCAAGGACACTACTGACACTGTGCTGCTGCAACAGGATTTGGAAAGGTTGAGCAGATGGGCTTCGAGGTGGCAAATGAAGTTTAACATTGACAAATGTAAAGTACTACATATGGGAAACAGCAACCCCAGAGCAACTTATCAACTCTGTGGTACTACACTGACAGTGGTAGAGAATGAAAGGGACCTGGTGGTGGTTGTGCAGGCAGATATGAAGTTCTCTGAGCAGTGCAGATGGGCTGCAGGAGTAGCTCATGGAGTATTGTCAATGATATACGGGAATTTTTCCAGCAGGGATAAGGAGGTGATTATTCCATTGTATAAGGCGATGGTCAGGCCACACCTAGAGTACTGTATACAGGTCCTCATTTCAAGAAGGATGTAGAGCTGCTGGAACGAGTACAGAGAAGGGCAACAAGATTGGTGAATGGGACAAAGGGGTGCTCTTACGAAGAAAGGCTTAAGTTTTGCGAATTACAGTGTCTGGAAACTAGGCACCAGCGAGGTGATCTGATAGAGGTGTACAAAGTCTTGAATGGTTTGAGCATGCTCAATGCTGATGGGATTCTTCCTCTTGCTCAGAATAATCACCTGAGAGGGCATAAATTCAAATTGAGGAAAGACAGATGTAGGATAGATGTGCGGAAATTTGCCTTTAGCCAGCGGGTGGTTGGTAGGTGGAACAGACTTCCATCCCTTGTCGTGGAAGTTGATAGCCTAAATAAGTTTAAGGCTCAGCTGGACAGGTATTTCGAACGAACAGAGGGGTGAAGTGGAAGTGGTTATTTTTATTTATTTATGTTATTTTTTTTTTGGCTGATGCTGCATAAGCCTGCTTTCTTGCATCAAATGCCTCTACTAATGCTAATGCTAATATCTTCCATAGGCTTCTGTGTCACCTGTTAATTCATATGTATCCCATGCACTCCTCCTCTCTGCCACACATCTCGCTAGTTCATCTGATATCCATTCAGGTCTGAACTCCAAACAATATCTCTTAGTTGGTATGAAAAGCCCAGTAGTTACCAAGATGAATTGTTTGAATGCTTCCCATTTAGTATATAACTAAATTCTATGACTAAACACTTTGTTTTTGGTAGAGAGTAAATACACATTGAACACTAAAAACAAAGAAAAACTACAGCCACTGAATGTTAACAATTGAATGCTAACATTTCAATTAATTCATCAGTGCTCATATGAAGTATAAGTAGAAGGCAATTCAATAATTATACCTGAAAAGTAAGAAAACAAGCTATAAAATAGGCAAAACAGAAATGTGTGTCTGACAGAACATTGGACCGGAAGAGAAATTTTACAATGGTGTGTGCGAGGAAACATTGGACCACAAAGGGTTAATCTAAAGTTGATATAAAAAGGTACCCTGAGAATTAAAGCCCAGAAAATTAAAGTGTACCACTGCTCTTTCCAAGAGCAGTAATACTTAATGATTTTGTAATAACTGAAAGCAAAGTGGAGGAGAAATTGTTGAAGTTAAACATAAGAAAAGCACCTGGGTGGATGGGATCTATCCAGTTATATTAAAGGAGGCGGCAAAGCAACTAAGCAAACCCTTAGCCATAATTATGAGAGCATACTTGGACTCAGGAGAGGTTCCCACGGATTGGAGATGTGCAAATGTATCCCCAATTCACAAAGGGGGTTCGAAGGGAGACACGAGTAATTACAGACCAGTTAGTTTAACTTCTGTTCCGGGTAAAATAATGGAGTCACTGGTTAAAGATGCATTGCAGGATCATCTAGACAAGACTGCAGCAATAATTCAGACACAGCATGGGTTTGTTAAGGGAAAGTCTTGTCTGACAAATTTGATAGGATATTATGATGTGGTTACAAAGGAACTGCATGCAAAAAATAATTTTGATATCATATATTTGAGATTTCAGGAAAGCTTTTGACACTGTTGCGAATGGAAGACTATTGTACAAATTGAAGCAGAATGGTATTAAGGGTAAGTTGCTACAATGGATAAAAGGATGGTTAAGTGGGAGAAGACAGAGGGTGGTAATCAATGGGTGCTGCTCTTCTTGGACTAATGTTATTAGTGGAGTGTCCCACAGGGTTCGGTGTTAGGTCCACTGTTGTTTTGTATATGCAAAGTACTGCATATGGGTAGAAGTAACCCCAGAGAAACATACCAACTGTGTTGTACTACACTTAAGGTGGTAGAAAATGAAAAAGACCTGGGAGTAATTGTGCAGTCAGATGTGAAGTTTTCTGAGCAATGCAGACAAGCTGCCAGGGCGGGTCATGGGGCTTTGTCAATGATATATAGGAATTTTGCTAGCAGGGAAAAGGAGGTGATTATCCCTCTGTATAAGGCAATGGTCAGGCCATGCCTTGAGTACTGCGTACAGGTCTGGAGGCCTCATTTTAGGAAGGCTGTAGATTTACTTGAGCGTGTACAGAGAAGGGCAACAAGATTGGTGAGGGGAAAGAAGGGATCCTCTTACCAAGAGAGGCTTAAGTTCTGCAAATTGCAATGGCTGGAGACTGGGCACCTGGGCAGTGATCTGATTGAGGTGTATAAGGCCTTGAATGGGTTGAGCACGCTGAATTCTGATGGGATCCTTCCACTTGTTCAGATTACAAACCTAAGGGGGCATAAATTCAAATTAAGAAAAGACAGATGTAGAATAGATGTGCGGAAATTTGCCTTTAGCCAGCGTGTGGTTAATTGCTGGAACAAACTTCCATCTGTCATTGTGGAAGTTGATAGGTTGAATAAATTTAAGGAGGAACTGGACAGGCATTTGGAGGGAATTGTGTGATTTTTTTTTTTTTTTTTTTTTTTCCTGGCTGATGCTGCATAAGCTCATACACTTGCTTTCTTGCATCAAATGCCACTAAGGTCATTGTTTGTTTGTTATTTGGAGCATTAGCAACTAAGGCCATATTGCTCGGGGGTATGCGGTGGTCATTCCCTGACCTTTCTGCATCCTCTGTATTTGGTGGTGACGGGCTCGAACCCCGGTCTAATCAAGAAGCGTGTGCTACGCACTGCTGCTCCTTCCCACCTGGCTACGGAGGCGCCTATCAAATGCCACTGCTACTACTACTACTCTTTTAATTCTCTGGAGTAAAAATGCACTAACCACTTCCTTTTCCAAAAGAAAGTGGCTAGTGCAATCATTTTTTGATTTAAAACCAGTTAACCGGAAACAATGATAGATTATTACAGCCTTAATGCACAAACTAAATTTCTGGATATTTTTTTTATTTATTTATTTATTTTTTTTTTATTTTATGTTTTTTTTTTTTTTTTTTGTAAAAGGTTAAACTTCTTGTTTGATGCTAATTATATTATTTTCGAAAATAAAGTTTACAGACAAATTTGCTCGTGTGCAAATTTATCAAAATTTTAAATGGACTTGAATCAGAATTGTATCAGTTGAGAAAAGAACAAATCCTTTCATCCCCAAATTATGTATTATAGAAGGTATCTGGACAATATATTGTGTATCACTAAACCCTAAAGAATATTAGCCATCATGAATGCATGTAATAATGCACATGCACAGGTTAAAATTATCTTAGACGGAAGAATCTCAGAACTCATTAAATTTTTTTAACCAATTTTTTACTATGACCAGATCTGCAATTTCCCTTTTCAGTATGAATAAATTCAAGTCCATGAATAAGGCTTGTTATTATATTTACCATCCAGTTTTCCCATAAATTTTTAATTTATTTAACCAATACAAGTAGATACATCAGTACAGATTATCTGAGAAATTTATTTGCATACACAAGAACAGATCAGAACAAATCAGTCCAGCAAATTAGGCAAAAAACCTTTATTTGTGTTGATTGCATAGAGCAGTGATACAGATCCTATGTTCAAATATTCAGAAAAACAGAATATAAGATGCGGCAGTACTGATTTGTAAGTTGTAATCTATTTTCACAAAACTACATAATTTTTAATCTCCTGAACCTTTGAACTGAAAACATCGCTATCCCATCAGTGTTAGGTGCCTGTTCTTACCATCAGACTTTTGGTCATATGAGCACGTATGTCACAATTGCTCACTCAGTGCTGCACAAGCAGTAGAAAATCCCGAGCCAACATTCTTTCTTTTTTTTTTTTATGCTGGTGCCATAAAATAATTACAGTAAGTGCCAGTTATTATGATCACATTTGTGAATTGAATTTTGATTATATTAAACACCAAAAGTGAAAATCAGAAAATATTATCCACAGGCTATAAAAATGAAGATATAAAGCACAATTTTACACCTTTTTTTTTTTTTCTCTTACCAATTACAAAATTAAATGATATGTGAAAATCGGAAGAATGTTATCCACAGGTTAAAATAAAAATTTACGCTTATGTGCTTAATTAATTAATAACTTAATTAATATACACACAGTACTAACTGAACATAACACTTTGTAATCTGATATTTCTGCTCGCTGTCTTTTTTGGGAGGGGTGGGGTTGTAAGATCTAAAACAGTAAAAAAAGATAAGTGCCAATCAATAACAAAACATGGTACACAGAAATTGGCAACTAACACGACACGTGCTAGTGAGATATGGAGTGAAAAGGTTCTGAACAGAGATTTTACAGAATTTTATTTCACCATACTGTAGTTTTCTTTGTCTTTTAAAAGGAAGCAGAAATTTTTACCAATTGGATCAAAGATTAAGATTTTAAACATTCAGTGGGAGAAAGCCGGGCTTCGTTAGCAAAAGTTGAATATGTTGGAAAGTCAACCATAACAGACATTAAAAACAGCAAGGTAAAGATTTTAAAATTCACATCGAAACTTGATTCAGATGGAGCAAAAAAAAAGAGAGAACAACTAATGACCCATCCCTTGAAGATGCTGTTTATTTGTGGTTCATATAGAGATGAAGTTTAGGAGAACCCATATCTGGATCTTTGTTGTGTGAAATTGTGCAGAATTTTAATAAAAAAATTAGGTAGTCCCTCAGATTTTAAAGCCAGTGTTGTTGTTTCCAGACCAGTATTTTTCATAAGTTCTAAAATCCGAACAATTGGAAGTCTGAACTACCCCCCAGTCCCAGTTAGTTTGGATTATTGACTCTCTACTGTATTTAAACTTCAGTTATGTACGTATGCTACCCCCAGTCCCAATTAGTTTGGATTATCGACTCTCTACTGTATTTAAACTTCAGTTATGTGCGTATGCTATCTCCAGTCCCAATTAGTTTGGATTATCGACTCTCTACTGTATTTAAACATCAATTATGTACGTATGAAGGTTAGCCAGTCAGTGGACACGATGTATTGTCATCCAGCTTAAATTTTAACTAACGTCCAAAGGGATAAAAGAATATGTGGAAATAAAATAGTATAGTCAGAAAAGTGAAGAAATAATAAGTTAATCACAAAAATAAACCGGCACAAAAACAGCAGCACTTTACTGCTAAGCTCAAAGCTGGATGTATTCACATCCAGCTTTGAGCTTAGCAGTAAAGTTTTAAATTTGATGTCTTGTGTTGGTATTAGTATTATGACTGTGGAGTATGCATTGTTTAAACTGAGGGGAGTATAATCCCTCATGCTGAAATTCATAATACAGTTAAATTTTTAATTGTGTGTGTTTTTTATTTAGTAGTACTTTCAAAAGAAAAATGAGGCAATTCATTTTTGTTATTATAAGTAAAAAGCAGACAGCACCTACAAATACCAGCAGCTTCAGGACTTGGCAATTACCAGTTTTTGGGTTTTTCTCATTTTAGGACATTAAATCTCCACAAGAATGAGATGTTGAATTGAATGTCAGAATCAGAGTATGACAGTAAAAGTAAATGAATTTATTGGTGCTTGTTCAGTCAGCAGCAGGTCTGACTGAACAATCCAGTGCTGCTGTTTTTGTGCCAGTTTATTTTTGCTATTAACTTATTATTTCTTCACTTTTTTGACTATACTATTTTATTTCCATATATTCTTTTATCCCTTTGGACGTTAGTTAAAATTTTGAAACAAGAAGTACAACTGTACTTCTTGTTTCAAATTTTCTTTGAAAAATCGAGTGTTGTTGATTCTAATTAGTCACATATGGCAATTATATTTTCCCTATGATTCTCGATTGCAAGCTTATTGTTCCCATATTTTTACTGATGGTACGATTTAGTTTTATCAATTCCTGTGCTAGGCAGTTCTTAAACTCCTAATGGCTTCAGAATTGCTTGAGACTGGGCTGTCAGGCTGCCATGGTTGTGGAGCGTTATGTTTTGAACATTAAATCTCTTTAGATTTAAAATTTATTTAGAATTTAATGTGATGTGAGGGAAATGTTTCAGGTTGATCAGAAATCTGTTGTGGTAAACTTTTGCCAGGACAAGGAATTTGCTCCTGGAAAACTAAGGAAAACTTACCTTGCAGTAATGCATTCATTATCACAAACCAAAAAGGCTTTTTCATAGCTGAATGTCATGTAACAAAAGGTGCAAAAGCACATGTGCTTTGAGTGGAACATGGTTCAAGATCATCTAACTACTAAATACAGTTTATGATCGTATTTATTGTCAAAATAAATAATGTAAATTCCTCTGACTTAAAGTGATTTTACTAGAGTATAAACGAGAATATTTTCTTGTTTGGTTCTTTCAAAAGGCTAAAAAAAAAAACATATTTTAAGGAAAGTAAATGTTAATTCATATCTCATTCTGTTCTGCCTGTATTTACAGCTGAGTAAAATCTGTGGTATCACATTGTTCATTATGTTACGAAAAAAAAGTACATGCATATTCATCAGCAACATAATGAATGACAGTATGAGCAGAGAAATTAGTGGTTTAGGACATTAAAAATTGAGTCACTTTAAACTGGACTTTTTGTGATTTTCCAAATAAATCAGTATCTCGCTGTGTGCTGCTGAATGTTTCTCTGTCCATGTTATATGTTATGATAGTTAAATCTGAAGGTATACATTTCAAATGGATTATCCTACCCTCTGTTAATATGTACAAGAAAGCTGGAGAAAAATGTAATTAAAAACAGAGGAACTGAGATGCTACAATTCATTGCAGTTTGTGGGTTTCCAACATGGAACACATACACTGATACACTATCAACTTATTTGTGAAGTAATTTGATAGTGTATCCATAATATCATCTCATCTCAATATGTATCTTTAAACCCAGTGAGTTATTCTGGATATCATGCAAATCATGAACACAACTATCTACCAACAAAATCTGTATAATCTGTAAACAAAATCTGCATAATCTGTATACTACTAACATAAGAACTGGTGCACTTATGACCATAGGAGTTGATACCAGAAAGCCTCTACACTGATTTGATTCCCAAATTTTTTTGAACCCAACACCCCCTTTCTTTTACAAGGCATTAATTCTAATGTTCCCTTTATGAAAATGAAAATAATTTTTCATGTATAAAACTAGTTAATCAAAATATTATGGATACACTATCAAATTACTTTACAAATAAGTTGATAGTGTATCTGTGAATTTCTTTTGAAATAAAAAAAACCTGTTGATATATATTACATAAAATCAATTTTATGTAATATATATCAGCAAGCATTTTTAACAAGATCTCTGTTCTGATAGTTTGTTGTATCTTACAAATCATATATGACTAGTATTGAGGTCCCTGATCTTGATGTGACTCAGCTAGTTTATAAATGTTTGGATACATGTCATTGCAAGTATTATCAGTGTGGCAAGCCAAATACCCACACAGATTTTTAAAATGTATCCCCCTCTCTACTTTAAGTGGGAAGAACTGCTTTATATGAATGAACCAGCCAGTGGACTTTGGAAATATTTCAGAATAAGAGTAATTGAAGGAGGGAACAGGCTATTCACTCTTTTAATTACCTTGTGCAGCATTTCCCAAATTGGGGTCCACAGACCCTAGAGGTTCGTAGACCAGTTTCAGGGAGTCCGTGAAAGGGACCCTCTAAAACTGGTCAAATTATTCATTCTATGTAAAACAAATTGATGATAAAGTTATTTTTATATATTCTTATGTAAAAATAAGAATAAAGTCATCGTTTTTTTCTTGCAGATTTTCTTTTCAGAAAACCTAGCGTGTGTGTGTGTGTGTGTGTGTGTATATATATATATATATATATATGGGTCAGCAAACTTTGATTTTTGAAGGGGATTTTTGATAGATTTCAGTAGTTTGGGAACCACTGACTTAGTGTGACTGAGAGTTGCAATCTTTGTAGGTATCATTTAGTTTGAATTAATAATCACCATTACAGTTTTAAACATTTTTCTCTGTACTTACATGAGTTTTTTTTTTTTTTTTTTTTTTCTTTTTAAGATAATTGTATAATAAAAATTTGAATGAGTTTTTTTTTTTTTTTTTTTTTTTTTCCTTTGTTTCTTTGCTAGCCCAGGGATAAAGTTGTTGTAACAGGAACATCTGATGGCTTGATCACAATTAGGCACCAAAAAGAGCCAAAGGAACTCTTGCATAAAAGAAAAAAGAATGAGCTATCTCCTTATTACTATCAAGTTCACAACAGTGATAATAAAATTGTAGAAGTATGTGTTCTCTTTTTCACTTTTTTTTTATGTAGGTAAATTTTCTCTTAAATATGAAATATGATACCTATCTAAGAAACTTGGCCCCAGGTGCCAAGCAATCCTTGTGTTTATAGAATGTTTTTCTCTCTGGGAACTTTCAGTTCCCCCTGCTTTCTCTTGCAGTTATAAACTTTTTAGCAGTTCTACTTACCAAAAAGCATCAGGAAGAGAACACAGAAAAGGAAAGTATCTTTTTATTTCATTTTAATTAGTTCAACTGGCTATACTAACCCTTGCACTTCATACTAAGCTGAACTGCTCCTGACTGCATGTGGATGGGCTGTAAACCTGGGAAATAAAGACAGCCTCCCAAGGCCAAAAGGCATACCCTGTTCTAAGATGCATTTCTATCATATGAGTCTGTGTTCAATGTCTAATGAGATATACAGGCCTTATTTTGCCAATTCTAATCCTAAGGATTAAGAACAAGTGCATTCTTGATTTCTCACTCAAAATTAGATCAGCCATTAAGAAAACCATCACTTTTCTTCATCCAGAAGTGCCCAGAAAGAGGGAGACCTATTGATTGAGACTGCAGACATGCTAAGACTTGCTTAAAATTTTTGTCCTTTGGTGGCAACCTGTTAAGATACAACTCTGAATTCATGCAAAGGTGTTATCTCAGAATGGGACTTAATGAACATAAGTGAGGAAGAAATAGCTGAGTAGTCAACTGGAAGGTACAAAAGTACATGCACTTTAGTAACCAAGGTTTGGGCGCACACACGACTACTATATACTCCTGTCTTCTCTTTGATTCAACCCATGAATGGTACAGAGAACTGTAGGTTCTAATACCTCTCACATTTGGTATTTCATAATCTCTATCATATGAACTTCTGACCTTGTGTGTCATCCTGGTATATAGACAACAAATTTATTTATTTATTGTTCAAGAATTATGAGAGTAAAAGGTTGTGCAAGCAAAAAGAAAACTGGTTTTTAAAAAAATATGGTTTACTGATTCTTATATGCAACATAATTATTTCATTCATTTAGTGTAATCTAGTTGTGTATTCCTAATCACCTAAGATGTTATAAATGTAAAGAATCCCTATTTGTACCAGCTGTGGATTCAAAGATCATGCACAAACCGAAATATTTTGCCAGTCTGCAATATGGCTATAACTGTAAGGGCAATCGTCTTCATCTGGACTATTCCAGAAAATATGAGAAATGGCAAATAAAAAAATAAATAAATAAAAAAAGAAAGAATAAAATACAAAATTGACCATAACGGGACAGCAGTAGTGAAAAAAACCTTACCAAATTTGAATCTTTGATCTTTCAGAATATTTCCATTTGCATAATAAGACAGTATGCATTTCAATACTTATTCATCTGAATTGCTGTTGTTATGTTATTTGGTTTTTAGGAGCATTAGCAACTAAGGCCATATTGCTCCGGGATATGTGGTGGTCATTTCCTGACCTTTCCGCGTCCTCCGTATTTGGTGGTGACGGGCTCGAACCCCGGTCTAATCAAGAAGCGTGTGCTACACACTGCTGCTCCTTCCCACCTGGCTACGGAGGCGCCCTATCTGAATTGCAGTTCATACTGACTATAATTCAGCACCTTAGCTGCCTAAGATATACAAGGTGTTTAAATGTTGATGTGAGAATTATGAACCTCACATTTAAATTAAAATCGTATCACTTAACTCAGCAAAAGTGCAGATTTGTAGTGGCTCCCATAATATCAATTTAGCAAATGCCATGGTGGAAACAGTGAGGCAGTCATTGTGAAACTCAAGTAATTATTGACACTGAAGGATGTGCTCTGCCGTGCTGGTTACTTGCAACTGAGTAATTCTTATTGTTCATATAGTAAATAAACATTATTTATGTTGGTACATATGTGATTTTATTGTGTAAAGTCCATTTACACAGTCATATTGAACATAAAAATATTTTGCCATTTTACACTTTTTTGTAATTTATGATTAATGCTTAATATCTTGGAAATAGACTTTTGAGACATTTTTATAGGAACTTTATTTCTTATTTTTAGATGTACAGTATGCTTCTGCATTTGTTCCATGGAATTTAGGCACATGCTATATATCCATTAAACTGATATCCCGAAATTGATGACATATGACACCTGCACATCATAATAATCTTTGATACAATCCACATCAGTGTTCTAACTCAACCTCCACCTTGAAACTTGTTTTTTATGCACTTTATTACAAAGACAGATAGTATGTGCAGGTAGCACATGCTCAGGAGGTACTAAATGATAAAAGCTAATTCATACCATTCATGTAAAATGAGATCTGCTGTGGTTGAGCTGTTTATGTAATTTGTGCCCAACTCATATGGAGGACAGTAGCCCATGTGACCTCTCTCATTTCGATTCCAGTTTCGATTTCAGAGTGCAATGTTAACATTCAGTGGATAATCACACAGTTATTTTATTTCACACTCATTATTATTTTGATATCGGTTTTGATTCTAAAATCAAATGTTCCTGTTCCTTGTATAATTCTCCAGTTATTTTATGTGTGTTTTCACCTATGCTAATTCTTTTACAGTATGACATGCAACATATTGCATTGGTAAAGAATTAATGGACATGATTTTAGTGCAGAGAATTAAACAAGTATTAAACTCAACCACTGAATTATACTGAAATGTATCAATGAAAAATGGCAGAACCTGCGACTGGGTCTGTGTTGATTTCCATAATATTGGTATCCCATACAGACAACTATAGCAAAATTAGATTGCTTTGTATAGAATTTTGGCAGTAATCCTTCATGAACATGTTAATAATAGAGTATGTCAGATTAATCTGGCAATTTCACTGTGGCAAACCAGTTTCCAGAAACCGTGTAGAGAAGTGATGTTAGCCAAACTTAGGATCAAGCATACATTTATTGCACATCCTTGCCTATTAAAAGGAGGTTATCCTCCTCAGTGCAGTTTGTGCCTCAACGCATTATCAATACACATATTTTTATTGATTGTTGAGGATGACAGCAATGTTTAAAACCAGCACACCTATTGTCTGAATAGCATACATTCAGACGAATTTTAGCAAATAAAGACAAAGTGGCAGATGTTATTAAGTTGTTACAAGCTATTCAGTCTTACCATATGTTTTAATTAAAAACTGGAAATATACTTATTCCAAACTTTTAATTTTAATTAACTGCTCTTGGCACATTGTGGCTTAAGCTGTTTATGCACCATAAAAATGCATATCACATTGACTGTTTATAAAGATACATAGATTTATTTTCCAACACAATATTAAAGAAACCATTAAGCAAAGCATGTGAGAAATAAACATCAAATTTATTTATAGTCTGTGCAAATTCATAATGTGCCAATTTTTTGTCAAGGATACTACATGCAAATGGGAAATGACTATTTGCTTTTTATTTTGTCTTGAAGGTAAATATGATTTTTTTTTTTTTTTTGGTATGCAGGATATTATATGCATAATTTTCAAAAGCATTTAACTATATTACAAGTGCTAATTTGATGACCGGAGGTGTCTTTGATGCAATTTATGCTTTATGGAACTGCAATAACAGTTTCTTCAATCATTCTGCTCTTTTGTTTTTGTAGTTCTGTTATACCACAAATTGTGACAGATAAATTATCAGTGTCAGTACATAACCACAGGTACTCAATTCTTCTCTTTCTTGATGATTCCCTTCTACTTCTGACTCTGTTTTTCTTTCTCTCTCTTAGAGTAATTCAGATTTTTTTTTTTTTTTTTTTTTTTTTGGCTGGTGCAGCATAAGTCTCAGGCTTCCTTGCACCATATAGCTAATAATAATTAGAGATTCTGAATCTAATAATATGATTAAACCCAGAACGACACTTGGCTTACAATAAAACATACAGTAATATCTTTAACTAGCTTAAGATAGTTTTCTATAATGATATAATCGGTTATGCTTTTCTTGTTTTTGTTATGCCATTCAAGAAGAGGTTTCACTCTGTTATGTTTGCAATAAAATGTGCATGCATTGCACAAAACTTTAATAGTCTTCTACCACTAATGTTAGATTTATCTTTCCATATTTTCCTAAATTATCTTGCGAAGATATAATTGCATTTTATTTTTGTTTTTTATATCTAATTTTTCATTTCTCGTGTTTCTTTCTGTCTTTAAATCTCCAATAATTTCTTACTTTCTTTATCATTAGACTCCACTGCTCTTTTAAAGATATTATAGGACTTATATTTCTTCATGTTGTTTTGAGCCTTCACCTGGACTGTATGCACAGACAGAGCATACTGTATGCTCACTGAATTAAATTTTCTTCCAAACTGCTTTTCACAGCTATTGTTACACCTTTCTTGTACTGTGTGTTACTTACTTGCATCATAAATTAATTTATAATAATTGTTTAGCTGCAGCTCCCCTGTATTCATCCTCTTGGTTTTGTGATATCTGCTATTAGATATTCCATTAATTCTACTTCTTTGTTGTTTAAGCTTCTAATGTTGATGGTGCTTGTCTGGATGGGTATTCCAGTAGTATAATCACACTGTGGTTCTTGGTTTCCAGGCAAGCAGGGTAGGGACCTTAGCTGGAATAATTTCAGTCTGTAATTTATCCAGTTTGGTTGGCATATTCCCATATTGTCAGTCCATCCTTGTTTGTTCGGTAGCCATATATCCAGCTCCTTCCTAAGAGGTTACACCACAAGAAGGTAAGAAGTGGACATTTAGGTCTCAGCTTAAGAATTTGGAGGTCTCTTATTTAAATATCTTCAGACTCTTCAGGAATGCTAAAAAAGATAGGAATTCTAAACAAACATTGTTCTGTCTTGGTTGGCAATACAATTATGCCATTTCATAACTTGTGGGGTGACAGACAAATTTGCCTGTGTAGCAGGCTAGGTGTGTAGTAGTAATAAAAAACTACTTTTTTGACCAATGCACAACTTGTAAAATATGAATGAATTCTGCAAATTTCATTACAACTTGAGAATTTACAGAAACTTAGGAAAAATAGTGAGATTATCATTCAAAAAGCAGATAAGGGGGATACAACTGTGATCTTAGATAAGAGTGCGTATACACGAAAAATTCATCAAATTTTATCAGACAGTGATACATACAGGCTAGACAACGCATACATGATTACAAGATTAAAGAATCAATTAGATAGTATTCTAAGGAAAAGAGCAGGAAAAGAGATCGATTTACATATACAGGTGGTGACCCCCCACTTAACGCTGATAATTCATTCCCGAAAAACAGAGCGTCGCAGTCTATTCCATAGGATATTTTCTAATCAATAATAAACGGTAGCAAAAAGGCACACAAATGTTGTTCAAAATATTTAATATTAAAAATTTGTACATATAAAATATTCTCCATTACATACGTATATAATTATGTGGTAAGTAACTACATTATATCAAAATTAAACTTAAAATCATGAATTTATTAATCCGATGGCCCTGGGCTGTCGAGTTTTTGTAACTTTGGTTGATTTTGGGTTATACTTTGGCGATCTTCCTAGTAAACTAAAAGGGGTGTTACTTTAAAATCCCCGCAGCATTACCACCCAACAATAAAGTCAACTGATCCTTCGCCACTTTTAAACCTGGCATGTTTTTTTTTTTTTTTTTTTTTTTGTTTTTTTTTCTTCTTCTTCTTCTTTCGATATGAAACTTCTTTTAGGCATTCGTTTCCAAAAAAGTCTGTTTCATCTATGTTAAAAACTTGTTGAGAAGTTTAACACCACTCTTCAATAATTTTTAGTTCTTTTTTGAAAGTTTCGGCTCCTTGATCTGCACTTGCGGCTTCTCCCTGTATTTTAAATCTATCTTACCGCCCTTACTAGTTTAAATGGTTCCACTTAAATTGTGAGCTTTCTTCAGAAAATCATATAGGCTAATCACTGTTTCTTTAATAATATTTAACTTAACGGAATTGTGCATTGGATATTATCTTCAATGAAATTATTTACAAGTTTCTCCATTTCAATTATAATAACCGGCCTAGTTTCCTGGAGTGGAACAGCTGTCTTTCCCGCTGCTAAAATTAATTCTTTATTTTTTATAATTGTTCTTACAGTTGAACCTGCCAGTCCTAAATTATTGCGCACATCCACTTGTCATTGAACGGAATCGATTTGCTTCAAAATGTATAATTTAATTTTCAAATTCAGTATTTTTCGTACCTTAGTAGGCTTCATATCACAACCAGATGTTGTTCCTTTTTCATTCTTATCTGCCGTTATTAATCTTCTAAAATGTAACTGTGTTGCATTAATTATGATACAATGTTCGAGTAAACTGTACATTATGGACGATGTCTAACACTGTACCAAGTGATGACTAGACTTCAGATAAATGCAAATATTACTAGCAATATACTTGATCATTTTTTAAAATGTTGATCGTAACAAGTCACCATAGTGCAATTAAATTAGTGTGAGAGAAATTTTCACTGAGCGTGGGAAACTTTGCTATTTATTTTCAAGCTATTGACTACATCAGATGAAACTTTTTCGTTAAACATGCCAAACATTCAATCTGTATGCTGGTAAAAGAGCTTGATAATGACTTGTGACAGCATTACAGTGAGATATGGGTTATAATATAAAAACAGCGGTATAGTGGATTGGCATAGAGCAAACCACGTTATACGAGGGCCTGCTGTATTACAAAATATAAGGATTAGGAATAATATTCTTCCACACGTTTGGGATTATCAAGTTACACAAACTAGGTCAACCACCCCGCCCCCATTGTTTCCTACAAGAAATCTGCCTTTGCCAATCTATCAACATTTCTTGTCAAATTAATAACACCATTAATGAAATTATTAAAGTTCAGAGTAATTAACACTCGTCAAGTGTTCTAACGTATTAACAATGTTTTAATATCACACAACAATATACTTGCATAATACGACATAGTCTCCCTTTACACTAACGTTAACGTAGATCAAGAATTACGTACGCTACTAACAAGAGACACTTCACTTAAAAACCATACTAACCTCAGTATTGATAGTATCCTTGAACTTATATCAGTTTTAATTAAAGCAAGACATTTCTGCGTTAATGATGAAATCTGCTCACAGAAATCTGTCTGCCATATATCTGCTCACAGAAATCTGTGAGCAGATATATGGGCTTAGGCATTTCAGCCCCACTTTCAGAAATATATCTAGCAGCAGCAATCAAAGGTAAAATTCTCCAGCCATTCTCCTCTGGGAATAAATTATTTATAGGATATTCTGACGATATTTTATTGGCAATAAATAGGATATTGATAGTTTCCTAAATAAATTTAACTCGGTGCACAACTGACTAAAATACAAATTAGAATTAGAAAAAGATAATAGTATAAATTTAACTATATACAGGGGGATTCACTACCAGTGCGACAAACTTGCAGGAGGTGTAGGGGGCACAAAGACGAATTGGAATCACATAGCATTGCAGGGTCCGAAATGCCTTCGTCATGTGGTAGAGGACGTTGAACGGGAGGTCGCATGAACAGCGATCCCGCTGGAAGTCAGCATTTGCAAACCATTTCTGTTGAAGGAACCAAGTAGCAAAAGTCCTCCGGAGTGAATAATCCGCAGGCTCCAATGATTGGACGCGTTGCAGATGGTATGAACTCATTTGGTTTGTTGACAGTATCCTCCATACAGTGGGTTGGGAAATACCCAATCATTGGCCTATCGCTCGAGTACTCGGATTGCCTTCTGTAAGGCGTAGGACATTCTCCTCATTGTCTGACATCCTTATCGTTCGCTCTCGATTCATGGTACCTTGTGAAACAACCAGTCTCACGTAACCTTCCGTGCGCACGTGCGAAAATCGTATGATGAGGAGTACACTCCTGGTATGTGCAGAGCGTCGCGCCCATTACAGTCCGCAGCTCCATACGCGAGGTGCATGTGTTCCAGTTCAACGTTTGAATACTCGTCCATCCTACTGCCTCGGGAACCAGTTCGCAAATGACGACTTCCAGCGGGATCGCTGCTCACGCGACCTCCCATTCAACGTCCTCTATCGCATGACGAAGGCATTTCGGACCCTGCAATGCTATGTGATTCTGATTCGTCTTTGTGCCCCCACACCTCCTGCAAGTTTGTCGCACTGGTAGCGAATCACCCTGTATAAGAACAAAGACATACTTAGAACTAGAATTTATAGGAAAAAAACACACACAGGAAAATTCTTACACTTTAATTTCTATTTAACACAAAGAAATCAGTATTATACAATCAAATATATAATGCAGTAAAATACACCCATTCCCGGGAAGACCTAGCAATTGAATTACATTACCTAACCAAAACGTTCATAGGCAGGAAGTATCCAAAAACAGTTAATCCAAAATACCATGTTAATAATAATAAAATAAAATCAACAAGCTCCGCACTAATAAGACAAATAAAAATTATACGCTAAATACCAAAATTATACTCCCATACCACTGGCAAGGGCTTAGAGGGTAACAGGTATTCTGTGTGTTATCAGACACTCAGTCTAAAACACTGATGAATCCAATATCTTTCTATTTCAGAAGATTTAGGAGAAGTCCGGTTGGCCTGCCTCCCTAAAATCCACTCGTGCCCACCTTCTCTATGGTAAGTTACGTTACTTAGGCGGCAACGAACGTGTAGAGAGGTTCTCTTCAAGATGCCTGGTCAGTGTGAAGAGGAAATGGCCAAATCCTCCAGCATATGACAGCATGATGAAACAAAGGGCCCTCAGTCTCAAGCGGCTTTCACTCCCCCTCTTCTGGCAGTGAGAGGATCAGAGTGGAAGCAGAGGGTGCTAAGAATCTCTAGATACGACCAGGCTGCCATGCACAGAAACTGAACCTGGCCTGTTACAACATAAGATCGCTCATTGGTGAAGACAGGATATTAGAGCTGGAAAAGGAACTAGAAAATGTGAATTTGAATATCATCGGTTTGGCTGAAACAAGAAGAAGAAATGAATCACTTGTAAGTTTATCAAGTGGAAATCTGTTGTACACCAATGGAAACAGTGAAAGGAGCAAAGGTGGAGTTGGGTTTCTGGTCCATAAAGATATAAAAAACAACATTTTTGAATTCAAATGTACATCACCAAGGGTGTCAAGACTAATACTCAAGATTTCTAAGAGATACAAGCTAAAGATTATAATTATTTATGCACCAACATCGAGCCTTGATGATGAAGAGATTGAAGAAATGTACACCGAAATTGAGAGTCTTCTAGATGAGCAGAAAACCCACTACACTTATTAGGGGGGACTTCAATGCTAAGGTTGGAAAAAGACGAAACAGCACATAAAGGGGAACTATAGGAAATTTTGGAATTGGTGAAAGAAATGAAAGAGATGAAAGACTTGTGGAATTTGTAGAATCTCAAGGATTATCATTAATGAACACTTTTCAAGAAAAGGGTGAACAGAAGGTGGACACGGAAGAGTCCAAATGGATTAACAACTAATGAAATTGACTTCATCCTCACGAACAGAAGATATATCGGAATGATGTTACCGTCCTGAAAAAGGTAAATGTTGGAAGTGAACACAGAATGGTATGATGCACACTTCATATAGATGTAGGAAAGGAAAAAACCGACTCGGGTAAATAATATGAAGCTCTTTGAGATAACAGAAGAGGAGAAAAAAGCAGTATGTACTGGAACTTAAAAACAAGTTTGAGCTTCTGCAGACTGCTCAGGACCAAGATATCGACAAGGAATATTACAACTTTCTGAAAGTGATAAAGCCCAAGAAACCTATAGGGGAAAAGAAATCCAGAGAAGAAAAAATTAGTCAAGAAACACTGACAAGGAGAAAATTGAGTATACTGAGTTATGCAAAGCCATTAGAAAGAGACTCAGAGAGGACGTAAGAAGATTTAACACAAGAAAAGTTGAACAAGCATTAAGGGGAAACAAAGGACTTAAAACAGTAGCCATGAGCAGTAATACAGAAAGACAAATGATACTGAAACTGAAGAATGGCGATGGTGTACTTATAAATAGCAGAGAAGGCATAATTCAAATAGCAGATGACTACTAAAGAGAATTATACAAGGAGCAAGGGAATGATGTCAGCAGTGGGGAAGATGGATCGCAAATTAGAAAAACATACGACATACCCGATATTCTTCCTGATGAGGTAGAACATGCATTGAAGAAAATGAAGACTCAGAAAGCCCCTGGGAAGATGAAGTTACTGTAGAGTTGTTAAAATTGGGAGGAAGAGACATAACACAAAAACTGGCAAGGCTCTTCACAAAATGCATTAGAAGAGGTGTGATGCCTAAGCAGTGGAATAATGCAATCATAGTTTTGCTGCATAAGAAAGGAGATAAATCAGAAATTGGAAATTATAGACCAATTAGCTTGTCATCCCACATCTACAAGTTGTTCACAAGTCATTACTAACAGATTAGAAAGAATACTTGATGAGAATCAACCGAAAGAGCAAGCTTGCTTTAGGACAGGATTCTCAACTATGGATCACCTTCACATAATATCACAGCTAATGGAGAAAGCAAATGAATATAAAACACCATTATGCCTGGCATTTGGGGATTATGAAAAGGCATTTGACTCCATACAGCATAAGGCAATGTTTCAGTCACTGGAAGGACAAGGCATAGATACCCCATATATTATGAATTTGAAGAAAATATATGAGAGCGCTACCTCCTTTATTTGACTAGACAAAGACGGTGGCAAATTTAAAATCAAGAAAGAAGTTCGCCAAGGAGACACAATATCTCTAAAGCTATTTACTGCTGCCCTTGAGGAAGCTTTCAGAAGATTAGGCTGGTCGCAGAAAGGAGTCAGTGTGAATGGAGAGTACCTAAACCATTTGCGATTTGCAGATGACATTGTGGTCATAAGCCGCGATACGATCCCAAAGAATTAGAGGAAAATCTTAATCAGTTATGCACAGTTAGTAAGGATTTTGGACTCAAGATGAATATGGCTAAAACAAAAGTAATGATGAACAAGTATGCCACGGAAAGGGAAATAATGATTGAAGGAGCAGTAATTGAAAAGGTGGAGTCATACTTATCTGGGACAAGTTATTAGCTGTAATAAAGATAAATGGCTGGAAGTCAAGAGAAGAATAAATTTTGGATGGATAGCATTCAGGAAATATAGTCACATACTGAAGAGCAATATCCCATTTTGTCGGAAACGTAAAATAATGAACCGTGTATACTCCCCACCATGACTTATGGAAGTGAAACTTGGGCACTCACCAAAAGAATGGAAGAGAAGCTGAGAACTACACAGCGAAGAATGGAACGAATTATATTGGGAATCAGACTGTTAGTTAAGAAGAGAAACACATGGATTAGGCAGCAAACTCAAGTGAAGGACATTCTTATTAAAACTAAAGAATGAAAATGGTCTTGGGCCAGGACACATAGCTCGAAGACATGATGACAGATAGACTAAGAAAATAACAGAATGGTACCTAAGAGGAGCTAGAAGAAAATCTGGAATACAACGGCGGAGATGGTTAGATGAAATTCACGAGTTTGTGGATAGTAAATGGATGGCCATTGCACAAAACAGAAGGAATTGGAAAGTTGCTGGAGAGGCCTTCATCCTGCAGTGAATTAAAAATGGCTGATGATGACCACTGCCAGTTTGCACGGCAACTTAAAAAAATTTTTACAGGTACAGACGCTATACTAAATTTTTCCTCCTATAACAAAGTTGGAAGTATCTTTAATAATTACAGGGAGAATCAAGATTAAAGCTGTTAATAATTTAATATACTTTATAAAATGCCAATCTGGCTGTAATGCTGGCTATATAGGCGGTACTATTATCATTTTAATAGTTTTAAAACTAATCAATTCAACACAGAGCTTGCGGAACATGTACATTCATATAATCATAATCCATTAATAGATTTGGCCATTACATTGATAAGACTAAATTCTGATTATAGGATATTGCAATACGAAGCTTTGGCCAAAGAATGGTATCGTCAGAATACGTCACTTAAAATATTAAATGCGAAACTACCATCTGGCCTCTCCTCATTACGAAGCCTAACACGTTTTAAATTACCACGTGTCTAACTCAAAGCATCACAGGAACTAGAACTACCTTATAAACTCCTTCTCTACTTACCTCAATTAAGTCAACTGATGATGATTCAATCTTAAGTCTCTCGTTTTAGACTCTTGACTACCTACATTATTATCCTTCTTAGCAGTTCACCTTCAGTAACTTTTATATATGACAACCATAGGAAGAGGGAGTGCATTTCATTTTCCTATGGGCTTTATTTTAATCATTAATGTAATTTAACTTTAATTCTATTTCACCTTCTTTATACAAATTATGTGATAAACGGTTCAAGAGGTAGGTACTGAACTATTAAGCTTTTGCTATATTTCAATATATATACTTAGTGTAGACTAAATAATGTACATGTTTTTCACACATGTGTATTTTATGTATGTATATGTAATGGTGTGTGTGGTTTTTTTTTTTTTTTTTTTTGTGTTTTTTTTTTTTTTTCAGTATGATGTGGTGGTGCCAGAGAAGAAAAATGAGAAACTTCCAGACCATGATCGATATCTGCGAACTTTTCAAAGTAGTCGAGCCCTTGATGCTGCCTTAAGAGTAAGTTGTGTGATATTATTGCCAAAATCTGTTTGTTTTATTATTCTAAATGTGACATAAAGATAGTTTCATTTAATTTTAAAAATATAAGAAATTAATATCTTAATGAGTTCTAGTTTTTTTGTTTTGTTTTTTTTTCTAGATTTTTTTTTTGCCATTTGTATGTAGCATAATTCTAAAATTTTGAGACTGAAATTATGGCATACAGCAGAAGCTCCTCCACTTAGGTGGTTCTGTACATGTGTAACCTCTACTGTTAGTACATATAGTGGCTTGCCTGTAGCAACACATGTTCAGCCACTGCTTTTTGTGAAGTGATTGTTCTTTTTTATGACAGTGAAATGGAGGAAAATGAGTACTGAGACTATGTAAAGTTTTGTCAGAATTGGGAAAATTCACATTGGAAATGCTTCATATGATGCAAGCTGCTTATGGGTAGGGTTGTTCACACCATTCTATAATTTTCAAGGGAAGAGAAGAAAAATGGGAGGCTAAAGATGGCTCATGTCCTGAAAAAATGACAACTATTTCACATTGCCAATGCAGAAGCTGAATATCTTATTTGTGGAAATCAGTATCAAATGGTCAGTAAAGCTGTGGAAGCTTTACACATTTCACACAGCACCTGTCATGATACCTTTTACAGTCAGCTGTGTACACCGAATCATGCAACACATAATGAAAATGCATTAGATAGTATGAATCAGACCTCTAATGCTCAATACGTTCTACATTGATATTAATATTTACAAAATAATAAGAGGAGTTTACCTCAATATAGTACGTAGAACACTTCCATATGATACTCTCCAGAAATTAAAACGAAAAAATCAAAAAACTTACATTAGGGTAAAAAATAATTAAAAACCAATTTAACACAATTAAAATCAATTTAACACAATTAAAAATATTGAAAAGAATCTAACGAAAATATTCAAAGCGATTTTCCTTCCTGAAACTGACAATGCTTTTCAACCGCATGTTATGATCACAGGAATGAAAGTTACCGAATAGGGTGGAACATGAAACTTAAATAGTCATTATTTGTCTTTGCGCATGCACGTAAAAGTCTACGCATCGGAGATCAAATATGGCCGATGAACATTAACAGAATTCTAGTGTGATTTAATTTCTACGGTTTCTGCAATTAATAGTCACGTATAATTACGTTGGACATTAAGTATTTTGGCCTCGTTAAATAAAGTATGTTTTTCATTAATGGCATGAAATGCTAATTCTGACGCTGCTGAATGAGATGTATGAACTGAGGCTTCATGTTGATTTACACGAATATTCAAAGAAAAACGCATTGACCCTTGATGAGATGAGTCACTTTTTTTTTTTTTTTTTTTTTTTGTAGTTATTGGCGCATCGGCTTCTGTGGCCATAATGCACCACCCAAGGTTTTTGCAGTACTTTGATTCAAGCCCGAGGCAGGATTCGAATCCACGACCTTTTGGGTTGCTAGGCAGGTACTTTACCCGCCCGGCTAGCCCGGTCGGCAAGATGAGTCGCAATCACCGCAAGAAATGTTGTATACCAGGTCATTAATTTGTGATGCGAACACCGAAAGAACCGAGCGATTGTTCAGTATAGTGTGTAATTTTCGTATTGGCCTGGCCACAGTTTTAAATTCAGTATCTGTAAACAATCTATTAAGCTGTTTGTGCCACTGTTCAACATATGGGACAGAAATGAAGTATTTTTTGTTATTACTATTGTTGGTTGGTGTAGTATTTTGTATCCTATCCTTAGCCTGTGCCCTAATCCGGTTTATTGTGGCAAGGGGATAACCCCTGTTTAAGAACCTGCTAATTAATATTTTTATTTCTGAGCCAAAAGCAGATTCCGTCGTTGAATATTTATAGGCATTTAGAAATTGATTAAAGATAATCAATCTTTTGTAGATGAACGGGTGATAGCTATTATAATGTAGAAGCATACTGGTGTTTGTAGGTTTTCAATAGATGGTAAATTGGATCTTATTCGAATTCCGAATAAGCGTGAAATTTAGAAAGTTTAATGACTTTGTATCGGTATCCTCCCTTTCCAATGTAAATTTGAGTCTAGAATGAATATTATTAAACAAATGTAAAATGTCTTGGATAGTACTATCAGTAATAACTAGAACATCATCTAAATACCTCCCATAGTATGTGATACGGGGTCGAAAAGGTGTCAAATGTATATGCTCAATCATTGAGAGATAGATCTCTGACATTAAGCCGCTCAGGCTCAAACCCATTGGTAATCCAAAAATTTGTTTGTATACCTTGTCTCGAAATGTGATATAGTTGGCCTCAACTAACAGTTTAATTAAGTGAAAAATTTCCTTAATAGGTAGCTTCATGTAATTAATCGGTATCGAGTTATTATTTAACATATCCCAAATAATATCTAATGTGTATTCAACATTTACATTTGTATATAACGAGGTAACATCTAGGGAGAATAAATTGTCATTGTTGCCAAGTCTACAGTCTTTAAGATTATTAAATAATATATTGTAGTTCTTAATGCTATATGCATATGTGGCTAAGGAAATGCTGAGTTCCTGTAGGAAACAATAGGTCGAATAGGAAATCCATTCTTGTAGTAATTTTACCTGACCGAAAAGTATAGGAATATTATGTTCTAACTTCAATGCCTTTAACTGAGCCATAGTAATGTAGTCGTTTTTCGATATGTGGTTAACGTTTTATTGTATTGATTGACCAAATTGGTAAACAGTGCCGGGTCTACTTCAAGATAAGCCGACTGGGCTAGCCGAGTGTGTAAAGTGCCTACCTGGCAACCCAAAGGTCGCGGATTCAAATCCCGCCTCAGGCTTGGATCAAAGTACTGCGAAAAACCTTGGGAGGTGCATTATGGCCACAGAAGCCGATGCGCCAACCACTACAAAAAAAAAAAAAAAAAACCTTCAAGGTAAGTGGAGGTATCAAAGGAACAACTGAATCTAACTTATTAATATAACTCGAATAAGATCCAATTTAGCATCTGTCGAAAACCTACAAACACCAGTATGCTTCTACATTATATAATAGCTATCACCCATTCACCTACAAAAGTTCGAATATCTTTAATCAATTTCTAAATGCCTATATATATTCAACGATGGAATCTGCTTTGGGCTCAGAAATACAAATATTAACTAGCAGGTTCTTAAACAGGGGTTATCCCCTTGCCACAATAAACCAGATTAGGGTGCAGGCTAAGGATAGGATACAAAATACTACACCAACCACAATAGTAATATCAAAAAATACTTTATTTCTGTCCCATACATTGAACAGTGGCACAAACAGCTTAATAGATTCTTTAAAGATACCGAATTTAAACTTGTGGCCAGGCCAATACGGAAATTACACACTATACTGAACAATTGCTTGGCTCTTTTGGCGTTCGCAACACAAATTAATGAACTGGTATACAACATTTCTTGTGGTGATTGCGACTCGTCTTATCAAGGTTCGACCCGATTTTCTCTTAATATTCGTGTAAATCAACATGAAGCCATTGCGGTACAAGTAAACACATGGGTTGTGTTAGGGTAGCTAAGAATAGAAACAGGTGCAGGTATACTTGCGTGTACACCAATGCTAGGAGTTTAGTAAATAAATTTGATGAATTTGAGGTATTGCTCAAAACATCAAAGGCAGATATTGTTGGGATATCAGAGACGTGGTGTCACACAGATATAAGGAATGCAGAACTGGAATTTGGGAAGTACAACGTCTACAGAAAGGATAGACAGGATAGGAAGGGAGGAGGGGTTATGCTATTAGTTAAGAAACACATAAAATCCAAGGAAGTGAAGCCAGTTGACATCGCTGGACAGTGCAGTGTCGAGTCAGTTTGGTGTGACATAAGCATTGGGAGATCAAAATTGAGAGTAGAAGTGTCCTATAGGCCTAATGACTCTGATGAGTATAATAAGAAACTGTACAGGGAAATAGTGTGCCAGTAAATCAGAGTCTTATATTGGGGGATTTTAATTTCCCAGATATTGACTGGAATTTGGGGGCTGGTCAGTCACACACTATCAAGGCTTTTGTGGATTTATTGGATGATTGTTATCTACATCAGCTTGTTCGGGAGGCAACTAGAGGGAGTAATACTCTTGATTTGATTATCAGTAGTGATTCTTCATGCATTAAGAATCTGCAGATAAATGAACCACTAGGTGGCAGTGATAGCAGTGTTCTGAAGTGGGATTTACTCAAAGAGGTAACTACCATTAGGGGTAAAGGGAGGGGTTATTGTTTTCGTAAAGGCGACTACAATGGACTGAGACAGTACTTAAATTCTATACAGTGGGACCAACTGATGATGTTACCAACAGCAAATTCAAAATGGGAAGCATTCAAAGAACTTATCTTGGAAGCTACTAGGCTTTACATACTATCTAAGAAATATTGTTCACGGTTTAGGCCTAAATGGATGTCAGATGAACTAATGAGAAAAATGCATGGGATACATACAAATTAACATGTGACACAGAAGCCTATGATAGATACAAGTTGATCTGTAACCAAGTTACAAAGGAGGTTAGGCAGGCGAAGGCAGATTACGAGAAATATTTGGCAAGGGATGCAAACAAAAACAGCAAAGAGTTCTTTACTTATGTAAACTCTAGAAGGAAGGGGATGAATCAGATTGGTCCACTTGATATCGATGGGTCAACTGTTGATAATCCTGCTCAGGTAGCTAACAAACTAAATGAATATTTTGCATCGACATTCACACATGAGGAGTTATTCAGCGAGGGGAATGCCAGAGTTATATTCAACTATGGCCGTAAGCTAGAGAGTCTTCTAATAACTGAGAGTAAAGTGGAGGAGAAATTGTTGAAGATAAACACAAGGCACCTGGGGTGGATGGGATCTATCCAGTTATATTAAAGGAGGCGGCAGAGGAAGTAAGCAGACCCTTAGCCATAATTATGAGAGCTTCCTTGGACTCAGGGGAGGTACCCACAGACTGGAGATGTGCAAATGTGACCCCAATTCACAAAGGAGGATCAAAGGCTGAAACAAGTAATTATAGACCTGTGAGTTTAACTTCTGTTCCAGGAAAATTAATGGAGGCACTGGTTTTAGAAGCACTGTAGGATCATCTAGACAAGACTTCAGTTATAGCTTGGACACAGCATGGTTTTGTTAAGGGGAACTCTTGCCTGACCAATTTGATTGGATACTGTGATGCAGTCACAAAAGAACTGGATGCATCGAATAACTTTGATATTATATACCTGGATCTTAGAAAGGCTTTTGATACTGTTGCACATGGAAGACTGCTGCACATGGAAGGCTGCTGCACAAATTGGAGCAGTGTGGCATTGGAGGCAAATTGCTGCTATGGATAAAGAGGTGGTTGAGGGGGAGAAGACAGAGAGTGGTAATCAATGGACACTGCTCATCATGGACAAATGTTATCAGTGCAGTCCCTCAGGGTTCAGTGTTGGGTCCATTATTGTTTTCTGTATTTATAAATGATATTGATGATGGTATATCAAGCTTAATGTCCAAGTTTGCAGATAATACGAAGGTTGGCAGGGTTGTCAAGGACACTACTGACACTATGCTGCTGCAACAGGATCTGGAAAGGTTGAGCAGATGGGCTGATAGGTGGCAAATGAAGTTTAACATTGACAAATGTGAAGTACTACATATGAGAAATGGCAACCCCAGAGCAACGTATCAATTCTGTGGTACTACCCTGACAGTGGTAGAGAATGAAAGGGACCTGGGGGTGGTTGTGCAGGCAGATATGAAGTTCTCTGAGCAGTGCAGACGGGCTGTAAGAGTAGCTCATGGTGTCTTATCAATGATATACAGGAATTTTTCCAGCAGTGATAAGGAGGTGATTATTCCATTGTATAAGGCAATGGTCAGGCCACACCTAGAGTACTGTATACAGGTCTGGAGGCCTCATTTCAAGAAGGATGTAGAGCTGCTGGAACGAGTACAGAGAAGGGGGCAACAAGGTTAGTGAACAGAACGAAGGGTTGCTCTTACGAAGAAAGGCTTAAGTTTTGCAAATTACAGTGTCTGGAGACTAGGCACCGGTGCGGTGATCTGATAGAGGTGTACAAAGCCTTGAATGGTTTGAGCATGCTCAATGCTGATGGGATTCTTCCTCTTGCTCAGAATAATCACCTGAGAGGGCATAAATTCAAATTGAGGAAAGACAGGTGTAGGATAGACGTGCAGAAATTTGCCTTTAGCCAGCGGGTGGTTGGTTGGTGGAACAGACTTCCATCCCTTGTTGTGGAAGTATAGCCTAAATAAGTTTAAGGCTCAGCTGGACAGGCATTTCGAACGAACAGAGGGGTGAAGTGGAAGTGGATTTTTTTTTTTTTTTTTTTTTTTGGCTCGTGCTGCATATGCATGCTTTCTTGCATCAAATGCCTCTACTAATGCAAATGCTAATGCTAACAGAAGCAGATTATAAACTGAAAAGCAGGATGGCTAAAGCTATAAAGTTATAATAGATGCTCAGTAGTCACAATTACTTAGCACATTTTACTAAATTTAAAATGTGCGGGTTGGTGTGTTTACAAGAATTCACAAATATACATTGTCTCATTTCTAATTTCGGTGATGTTCGTTTCTTTCTTCAGTTCACAAGTTGTACCCTTTTAGTTGCTTTACCACTATTAATTTCATTTTCCTTAATTATTTGCTCATTACAGGTAGTATTCTGCTTATGTCCACTCTGATATTCAGTCAGCGATTTTCTAATCTGTAATCTCCTCTTTCTGATCTTTAGCTAATGCTTGGGCATGTTGTGTATACCTTGGCATATAGTGTTATGTATGAGAGACATGGGAAGCAGCCATAATATCACACATTCAGGGGCAGGGTTGTTGGTACAGTGGGAGGTGGCAGTCCATCTTAAAGATATCATATCCTGTTCGGGGTGTAGTCAATCTACCATTATTTGAGTGTACTAGGAATAGCAAACAAGGGCAAAACAACTAGCTTGCATAAAACTTGTAGTATGAAAATGGTGCAGGTAAACATTACGAGAAATGGTCACAGTGGCTTCTGTAGGCCAAGGACAGTCAAATCCTTGCAACTGACTGCAGGTAATGGTTTTGGACGAGCCAGAATGCTTTTTAGCAGGACTGTTCACTGTACTAACATATCCATTATCACAGAATTGGTGTGCATTTGCTTTGTAGTAACCAAAGCGTAATGCTTTTTTTTTTATAATGTAATGGTAATTATATGACTTTTGTTTTTTTAAAGAACTTATTCTTGTGTGCCGCTTCTTCTATCTTAATATGAGTCTTTCTTAGTCACACTTCGTACAGAAGAAGCCTGAAGCAACAGTTGGCGTGATACAGGAACTAATACGTCGAGGTGCTATTAAAGCAGCATTAGCTGGGAGAGAGGGTCTGGCTCTTGTTCGTGTGGTTAAGTTTGTAGCCAGGTAATTATGCATATTTAACTGTTAAAATACTATGAGACAGTATTTCTAATAGTTATTTAAAATTGAAAGTATATTCCTAATTAGTTGTCCAAAATCAAAATAATTATACTATTTGTATGAGCAAATTCCAGTTAATGTGGAATAAAATGAGCAAGCAGGGTTTGAAAGATCTGGTTTCAGTCTGTGTGATCCACTTCTATTCATATTTTATTCCCTTATTTTTACATTAGATCTATCTTTATCCCATTAATTGTTCAACTTTTCAAAGAAGCATTAGTGCAATAGCAAGCATGAACTTTCATTACAACTGTCACAATTATGATGAAACTTGGTGACAGTGGTCACAGTTTCTGCTACAGGAAGTCTGACCTCCAATACCTCCCATACGTTAATTGGAAACCTACCCGTGGCTTCCAAGTTGTCTTCATCAGGAGATGAAATAACTCATTTCAGAATGGCTCACAGAAAGACAGTATTAATATTTTCTGTGAGCTATTTTCATATTACCTTCTCCCTCTAAACTACTGTGCAAGGTAATTTATTCCAGTGGTCTACAATACCCTGCCTGAATGTTAACTCCTATAAGATCCAGCTTTCTATTACTCCCTTAGGTTTCATATTTACAACTCATAGTTCTTGTCTCTCCCACACGTTGAAATATATCTCAGTTACGACCCTCCAAGATGTCTAGTTCCCAAGCTGTACAATTAGCATTCTTCACCAGTCTGGTTTTCCTTATATAAAGGGACAGTGACATCCTTTTCCCAACTTCAGAAGATCCTGTGCAGTATACCATATACCTTCCAAGCTCCCCTGTTTTTACTGTATGACAACTTTCATATCTGATCTTACCATAATGCCTAAGTAAAAGGTTCTCAAAATGTAAGGGCTATGATGTGTTGTTTTAATGAAGCACTTTTTTTAACAAAGTATGGACAGACCATCCCACTAATCCAGTTATATGTTGCCGCCTCCGTAGCCAGGTGGGAAAGAGCAGCAGTGCATAGCACACACTTCTTGATTAGACCAGGGTTCGAGCCCGTCACCGCCGAATACGGAGAATGCGAAAAGGTCAGGGAATGACCACTGCATATCTCGGAGCAATATGGACTTAGTTGCTAATGCTCCTAAAAAAAAAAAAAAAAAAAGTGTATATGTTAATTTTTAATATGTGTATACTCATAGATAATTTTTTTGTCAGATCTGTTTATTTGCACTTGTTCTGTAAGATGAGGTGGTGTAAATTTTAGGAAATAGATTGAGGGGAGAATGTAAGCTAGAAAAGTTTGTGAACCTCTGTTCTTTTTCATCCCAAACTGCTTTTAACTCTCCCCCTTCCCCAGCTTATAAGTAACCTGAATTTCTGTTCTCCAGCAGTAAAATCTTATCTTTAGAAGCGTTAAATTTAACTGTCTGCTTCCACAATACAAGGTGAAAGGTTTTTTTTACAATTGATTAATATCTGGCTGAAAACAAATTTTCTCAGATCTGTCCTGCAACTAAAGTTTTCTAGTTTAAATTTATGTTCCCCTTAGGAAGTTGCCTGAGAAATAGTTAGGATGCCATCATCCTAACTATTTCCTGAGAAATAGTATGATGCCATCATACTCTTTATCAGGAAACACACTTAAGGGGGATATAAATTTACTTTAACCAACTTCATGGTATGTTATTCTGGAGTTACTATCTATGTACAGTACCTTACATTTGTATATGTTAAACTTCAATTGCCACTTCTCAGCCCATCTTCCTAATTTTTCTACATCTTGTTGCAGTACTTACCTTTATTACTGTCATTAATCACCCTGCCAACCTTTGTATCATCTGAAAACTTAGACATTAAGCCTATATGCTTTAATTAATATCACTGAATTATTATTGTTATTGTTCTTATATTATTTCTCCCCGATTGGGGGTTCCATCTCGTGATGGGTATTGCTACCAAGTACACAGGGTGGTTGTTGTTATGTCTGGTCTTACTGTTGGTCGAGGAACTCTCTGACTATCGTACAGATATTCAGGATTGAGAGTTTCTGGAGTTCCTTGTAGGTGTTTGCTGGGATACTTATTGCTGCTAGTCTGTTATGTAGGGTCTTTGGCACCATATCTGTGGTTGACACAATGATCAGGATGGTTGTTACTTGTTGCATATGCCACATCTCTTTGATCTTAACCAGCACCAGCGAGGTGAACTGATAGAGGTGTATAAAGTCTTGAATGGTTTGAGCATGCTCAATGCTGATGGGATTCTTCCTCTTGCTCAGAATAATCACCTGAGAGGGCATAAATTCAAATTGAGGAAAGACAGATGTAGGATAGACGTGCGGAAATTTGCCTTTAGCCAGCGGGTCATTGGTCGGTGGAACAGACTTCCATCCCTTGTCATGGAAGTTGATAGCCTAAATAAGTTTAAGGCTCAGCTGGTATTTCGAACGAACAGAGGGGTGAAGTGGAAGTGGTTATTTTTTATTTTATTTTTTATTTTTTTATTTTTTATTTTTTTTTTTTTTTTGGCTGATGCTGCATAAGCTTGCTTTCTTGCATCAAATGCCTCTACTAATGCTAATCTCCTGTCTTAGGTTCGTGTACTTCCTGATTTTTTTTTCCCAATGGGTTTTCTACAGGTTGCCAGTGTTGGATACCATTATATCAATCAGATAGGTAGCCTTTTCCTTCTTGTCCACAAGAGTTATGTCCGGTCTGTTGTGCGGGATTGTCCTATCCGTTATTATGGCGCGGTCCCAGTACGGCTTGTGGGTTGGAGTCTCTAGTACTGGCTGGGGTTCGTACTTGAAGTACGGCACATTTTCTTCAAACAACTCGTATTTCCTTGCTAGCTTCTGATGTATTATCCTGGCTATCTGGTTCTGTCTATGAGTGTACTCAGTCTGGGTGATCACCTTGCACCCCGCGGTGATGCGCTGGATCGTTTCTGAGGCCAGGTGGCATCGGAAACTCCGGGCTCCTTGGCGATGTATTTTCTATAGTTTCTGGTGTTGATTACATGGTCTTGGATGGCGAGCATGAATCCTTCAGTCTCAGGGAAGAGCATCCCGCTTGTGAGCCATGCATTGGAAGCAATTTTATCTATGTGATTTTGATGGAGATCATTGTAGTGTCTGCCATGGAGTGTCTTCTCTGCCCATCGCCAAATGTCATTTTGGCAGAAAAGCTACAATATGTCTTCGTCAGTGATGGTTGTCAGGTCCATGTCTTGTTGAATCCAGTAGGAAGGTCAAACTGCCCATCCCACTCTGGCTGTGGGATATGTTAGCTGGCAGTGGGGAACCCACCATAAGACAAGTTTGCTTCATTCATAATCTGCATTCTCACTCTACTTGCATTCTATTTTTATACTTTTTTTTTCTTATAGTTTATAATATATATATTTTTTCCCTATTAGGTTATGTATATATATATCATCATCATCAAAAGCCATTTTCAATCTACTGCAGGATGAAGGCCACTCCAGCAACTTTCCAGTTCCTTCTGTTTTGAGCACTGGCCATCCATTTACTACCCACAAACTCATGAATTTCATCTATCCATCTCCACCTTTGTCTTCCAGGTTTTCTTCTAGCTCCTCCATACAGCATAAGAAATGTACAGCGAAATTGAGTCTTCTAGATTAGCAGAAAACCCACTACACTATTATTATGGGGGACTTCAATGCTAAGGTTGGCAAAAGACAAAACAGTACAGAAAGGGGAACTATAGGAAATTTTGGAATTGATGAAAGAAATGAAAGAGGCGAAAGACTTGTGGAATTTGCAGAATCTCAAGGATTGTCAGTAATATACACTTTTTTCAAGAAAAGGGTGATGGACATGGAAGAGTTCAAATGGATTAACAACTAATGAAATCGACTTCATCCTCACTAACAGAAGATATATTGTGAATGATGTTACCGTCCTGAATAAGATAAATGTTGGAAGTTATCACAGAATGGTAAGATGTACACTTGATATAGATAAAGGAAAGGAAAAAACTGACTCGAGTAAATAATACAAAGGCCTTTGAGATAACAGAAGAGGAGAAAAAGCAGTATGTGCTGGAACTTAAGAACAAGTTTGAGCTTCTGCAGACTGCTCAGGACCAAGATATCGACAAGGAATATTACAACTTTCTGAAAGTGATAAAGCCCAAGAAATCCAAAGAAGAAAAAATTAGTCAAGAAACACTTGCTTTGATGAACCGAAGGCAAAAAATGAAGAGCAAGATAAACACTGACAAGGAGAAAATTGAGTATACTGAATTATGCAAAGCCATTAGAAAGAGACTCAGAGAGGACATAAGATTTAGCACAAGAAAAGTAGAACAAGCATTAAGGGAACACAAAGTATTTAAATCAGCAGCCATGAGCAGTAATACAGAAAGACAAATGATACTAAAACTGAAGAATAGCGATGGTGTACTTATAAACAGCAGAGAAGGCATAATTCAAATAGCAGAAGACTACTATAGAGAATTATACAAGGAGCGAAGAAATGATGCGAGCAGTGGGGAAGATGGATTGCAAATTAGCAACACATACGACATACCCGATATTCCTCCTGATGAGGTAGAACATGCATTGAAGAAAATGAAGAATCGGAAAGCCCCTGGGGAAGATGAAGTTACTGTAGAGCTGTTAAAATTGGGAGGAAGAGACATAACACAAAAACTGGCAAGGCTCTTCACAAAGTGCATTAGAAAAGGTGTGACGCCTAAGCAGTGGAATAATGTAATCATAGTTTTGCTGCATAAGAAAGGAGATAAATCAGAAATTGGAAATTATAGACCAATTAGCTTGTCATCCCACATCTACAAGTTGTTCCCAAGGGTCATTACTAACAAATTAGAAAGGATACTTGAGGAGAATCAACCGAAAGAGCAAGCTGGCTTTAGGACAGGATTCTCAACTATGGATCACCTTCATGTAATATCATGGTTAATGGAGAAAGCAAATGAATGTAAAACACCATTATGCCTGGCATTTGTGGATTATGAAAAGGCATTTGACTCCATACAGTATAAAGCATAAATATACAGGGTGATTCAATATCAGTGCAACAAACTTGCAGGAGGTGTAGGGGCACAAAGACGAATCGGAATCACATAGCATTGCAGGGTCCGAAATGCCTTCATCATGCGGTAGAGGACGTTGAACGGGAGGTCGTGTGAACGGCGATCCCACTGGAAGTTAGCATTTGCGAACCGGTTCCCAAGGCAGTAGGATGGACGAGTATTCAAACATTGAACTGTCCGACGTGCACCTCACGTATGGAGCTGCAGACTGTAACGTGTGCACTGCTCTGTGCTTGTACCAGGAACATTTCCCACACAGGTGTGCTCCTCATCATACGATTTTCGCATGTGTGCACAGAAGGTTACGTGAAGTTGGTTGTTTCACAAGAGATACCATGAATCGAGAGCGAACGACAGGGATGCCAGACAATGAGGAGAATGTCCTACGTCTTGCAAAAGGCAATCTGAGTACGAGTACTCAAGCGATAGGCCAACGATTGAGTATTTCCCAATCCACTGTATGGAGAATACTGTCAACAAACCAAATAAGTTCATACCATCCGCAACGCGTCCAATGATTGGAGGGTGCGGATTATCCACTCCGGAGGACTTTTGCTACTTGGTTTCTTTAACAGAAACAGTTCGCAAATGCTGACTTCCAGTGGGATCACTGTTCATGCGACCTCCCGTTCAACGTCCTCTACCGCATGACGAAGGCATTTTGGACCCTGCAATGCTATGTGATTCTGATTTGTGTTTGTGCCCCATACACCTCCTGCAAGTTTGTCGCACTGGTAGTGAATCACCCTGTATATATATATATATATATATATATATATTTTTTTTTTTTTTTTTTTCCCTCACGCATCATTTTTCTCACACACCAGGGGGAGATGCAGTGGTGTGCAATGTAATTTAAATACTAATGCTTAATAATTAAGCTAAATAAGAAAGAATATAAAAGATTAAGACTAGGGTTAGTGTGAACTTTAACATTTATGGTTTGTGTTCTTTTTCTCACACACTTACACTCTCATTCATTCTTCTAGCTTTCATTTCATTTATTCGCCTCTTTCTTTCTGCACTGCACTCTCTGGGCACCTCAACTTACTATTATTCTTCAGTTGTCAGATAATGCATAATAATAGTAGCCATTTGCTACTTTCAATTTAGCTGTGTGGTCTCTATGTATGATATAGCATGTGATACTTTTAAAATAAAAGTAAACCCAAGTGAGTCACTAGGATTTCATCAAATCCTAGTGATTTAAAGAAAGGGAAAAACTTTACATTAGCAATTAAACTAGATATGGAAAAACAATTGGATATGGGAGGATTGTCAAATTGAACTGTGCCAAATATTTAGTTTAGTAAGATCTACTATTAGAGCTGCAATCAAGAAGAAAAAAATCTTGAAATTTAGAAAGGTAAACATTTTTAATTTTAAGGAAATTCATTCATTTACATTCATTTTCAGCTGAGGTGGATGGAGAGATTATTAGATTTATTCAAAGAGACAATACATGATCTTGAATTCCCTTAGGTTTTGTGGTAATTAAAGTGAAGTCAATAATTTTAAAGATCGCTAAATAATAGTGATTGGAGAATCTATTAGAAAACTTTGTACTGGTTCTGGCAATAAGTCATTTATATTCTTATATTAAAAGCTCCCCCACATACTACAGATTCACTTAGCACTCTCAGAATTAAGATAAGAATTGCAAAGGAAAAAGTTCCAATTTTGAAAAAGGCGATAACATTATAATTCATTATGAGATTGTATTTTATTTAAATTATTCTGTAAAAATATTACAGAGTAATTTAAATAACTTCCAGTTAGTAATATAAGAATATAAAATATTGCTTACTGGAAGTTTGGTTTATATCCAGATCCATTCATAAAAGTATTATTTTAGCAGTGATAGAAAGTTTAGAGATTAAGAAAAGAAATTAGATTGATGGTAATTTCTTTAGAAGAGACCATCTGTGATTTTTAAAGTAATTTCTTCTTTAAATATTTTCATAGTTTAAGTCAGTTATATTAACTTGAAAAATGATAAAAAGATTTCATTTTATGCATATGTTTTTTTTTTTTTTTCTGTAAAGCTTTAACCTATATATACCTTATATTTGATGTTTTCTTATCTATATTGAAAGTGTTTTACTGTGTGTATTCATGTGCAGGTATCTATTGGAAAATAGATTTGCTGGAATCCTGATAGATATTGCTAAAATGTTAATGGGTAAGTAGGTTGTTTTCTTTTCTTTTTTTTCCTTCTGTTGTTGTTTATGCCACTTTGCATTTATGGAGCTATTTCAGAATAATGGGAGATGGAAGAATGTCTACACGATGGGTAGACTTTTCTCCACAAATTAATTGGGTTACTTGAAAATGAATGAAATGTCAGTACAGATTGAGAACATGAAGATTTCTGTAGGAACACAGCACCATTCACCTTTAAAAGTTGCAGTATATTTGAGTGACCTTACACTACTCAAAGAATAAATGATGGCAATGCCTATGTTCTTTTTAGGGATGTTTACAAATATGTGAAGGGCCTTCGTACATTTGTCTTCATTTAACAACCTTACTTCCAGTGGATGGATTTTCATAAAAATTGGAAAAATAAAAATTCTTCTTCCCTTCATCCTTCCCTTTCCATAAATATTTAGTTATTTATAGTGCCTTTGGAAAGTCCCTCTCTGTTTATTCAAGTTGTGATACTCTGCTAGTATATCATTGAGCCTTCATTGAGTGAGTTTTTAGTCGTAATTTAATACCAGTTCGCTACACTGTATCACAGTTAGGTGTATTCATTGCCAAACTTTGAGCAATTAGATTGTCCATAAAGCACAAAAGAAAATCTGAGTAACAGATCCAGCCTCTGGCTCATCAGCAGTCATCAGTCAGTTTTTTGCTGTAAACGTTTTTCTTACGGTGAAATTGGCACTCCTAGCTAGCTGCTATGTGATTCACATTTGCTTATCCACAGGAATGAATAAGTGGCATATCCCCCCCCCAATCATGTGTAAAGAGAAATTAATAATATTTGGCCAGTTTATTATTCAAAGCAGCTGCTCTCAGTCTTTTATGTGAAAGGACCATATTGGAGATTTTCTGAGACTGCAGGCTGGGTAAGGAAATGGTTGGCTTAATATCAAACTGTTTATATGTTCCTACTTATCTCAACGTAAATCTTACTAATTTTGATCCCACTATGTTTTTAGGTTGTGCTGCTGCTATAACAGGAAATTGGAGCATTGTTCAGTCATCAAGTTTCTCACCAAAGAAGGAAATGGGTCAAAGACCATTCATGGAAGGATGGGGGTGGTGTACCTTCACAGTACCAGGTGAAAGTCTGGTCAAAACAATTCAAGTGGGGTAGAGAGTTCATTGAAGATGAACCACGTCCAGGAAAGCCTGTGACAACGACCACTCTAGAAATGCACCAAGCTGTGGAAACCACTGTCCTGAATTACAGACATTTAAAGGTGTCCCAAATCTCTAGGGAATATGGCATATCTGAGGTGACAGCTATAACCATCCTCCACAAACATTTGTGGATGACTAAGGTCAGTGCAAGGTGGGTCCCCAGATTTCTGACCCCTGTGCAGAAACAATCCAGAGTACAGTATTGTGAAGAGAATTGAGCTTTATGGAAGGGATCCTGAAACTTTTGTCTCCAGAATTGTTGTGGGTAATGAAACATGGGTTCATCACTGGGATCCTGAGACCAAGTAAGAATCAATGCAATGGAACCACAAGAGTTATCCCCCACCAAAAAACTTCGGACACAGCCATCAGCTGGCAAGGTTATGGCCCATTTTTTGGAATGCTGAGGCAATTTTGTACATGCACTACTTGGAAAGCAAGCAGACAGTCACTGTGAAGTCATATGCATCACTACTGCATAACTTAAGAGATGTCATAAAGGAAAAACACTGTGGAAAACTTTCCACAGGTGTGCTGCTTTGAGAGACTGTGACTTTACAGAATTTACTGGTCTGGGTCTGCCCCCCACCAGTGACTATTTCCTGTTTCGACACCAAGAAAAACATACGTTGACATCACTTTGCTGATATAATGAACTGGAGTCTGCTCTTTCTGTGTTCTTTGATAGACGGAACAAAGAATTTTTATTTGTCTGGTATTTCCTCATTGCCAATGAAATGGAATGAGTGTATCGAAGTTCAGAGAAGTTACATTGAAAAAAACAGATTTTTGCCTCTGTCTCATTTTCTTCATAAGTAGGTAGATAATTTATTGATTTCCCCTTGTAATAAAGACATTTAGTGTCTTCCCTGAAAAATAACTTAACTGGAGTACTTAAGCTTAATAAGAAAATAATTTGTTTAAATTTTCATTTAATTATGAATATCAATAAAAAAAAGAACTTTTACTCTTTAAACTTATAAAAGTGATCTCAAAACACTTCCAGCTGTGCCACTTGTATATTTGTGTATATCAAAAACTTGGGATGTATGCATCTGTACAGCATTAAATCTTAGTGATGTCATGTGAAACTATAATTCACTGTTTTGCTTCTAGGGTGTCTAATTTGACCATGATAATTTTCAAAATTCTTTTGCAGTTGTGTAAAACCATGTTGAGGACCAGGCCAGGCCCACAAATTGTATTTAACATTAGCATTAGTAGAGGCATATGATGCATGAAAGCAAGCTTATGCAGCATCAGCCAAAAAAAAACAAAAAAACCCTCCATTCGTACCAAATGCCTGTCCAGCTGAGCCTTAAATTTATTTAGGCTACCAACTTCCACAACAAAAGATGGAAGTCTGTTCCGCCAATCAACTACCTGCTGTCTAAAGGCAAATTTCTGCACATCTATTGTGCACAACTGTGTTTGCTCAATTTGAATCTATGCCCCCTCAGGTTCTTAATTTGAGTACCTCTTACTTAATTCATTTTATCTAAAAATTTTTTGGTCAATCTCAAACAGTAAGTTGAGAAGATATGGCTTGCCTTAGCTGCAGGTTTTAAAGCCCATACACAGTTGGATTGTATTGCAAAAACACTATAGACCTGCGATTGTAATGGCCACCACCCAGCTTTAAATGAGATTCAAAAGTGAAAAAAAAAAAAAAAAAAAAAGATTTTTTTTTTTTTTTTTTTGCTGCCTATGTGGCAGCAGTCCAGAAATATCAGTCAGTAGCACCACAAACAGAAGTTGGAATGTGCCTAACCATGTCAATTGCAGATTGAACCCATATCATACTTCCAACTTAATAGCAGTCACCTAAGGAACAGGTAGTGATAAATCATCCTCTTACCATTCCATCAATTACTTTTCCTACTCCATCAGAATTGGTGAAATTGAAAGTGTCAGCTATGAAAGTCCAGCCATGCTCAGTAAATGTGGTTATAGCTTTCAGCACCTTTTACGACTAGCCAATCTTAGATCTGCATGGGTGGGTTCTAGACATACTTTCCAAAAGAAAAAGGTTGAACTTAGATCATCATAAACAGACTGGACTCAAATCACAGACATAACCATATTCATTCTATGAAACTAAATAATGTAGTGCATTATATGGTGGAGTTATAGAGGCCTATATACAGTATAGTTTGTTGATTCAATAACAGATTATTCGAAATGGGATATATTTCAAAGTTGCTACCATTCCTTGACCAACAATGTAGGGTTTTATATGCATTATAGTTTGGAGAGAAAACTGGATAATTAATTACAAAAAACAGTTGGCAAACCATAAGATGGAAGCTGGTTTGGAAGACCTTTATGCCAAACACGATCGAAAGCCTTTGAGATGTCAAGAGCAACTACTCGTGTTTTACTGAACCTTTCCATTGAATTAGTCCATAAATGGGTAACATAAGCCAAAATATCACCAGTGGATCGACACTGGCGGTCTTTGATCAGACGGAAGGTTTCTAGGTAGTTTAAGAGTTGACAGTTAATTGACTTCTCCATTACTTTAGAAAGAGTAGAAGTAATTGCAATGGGACGATAATTGGGTGGGAGGGATTTGTCACCCTTTTTAGGAACTGACTGGATATGAGAAAATTTCCAAGCAGAAGGAAAAACCCCTTTGGAATAAGAAAGTGAAAAAAAGGCGGCAAAGAATAGAAGTAAGTTCAGGAGTACAGGTTTTGAGAACAAGTGGAGAAATACCATCGGGACCAAGCACTTTCTTAGCATCAAGAGTCGTCAAAATCCTTCTGGCATCCTTTTGATGGAAGACCACAGGAGGCATTGAATTGATCGTGTTGGGAGTTGTGGTAGATGTTTTACTAAGTTTATTAATACATGAGTTGGAAGAAAATTGGGAATTTATCCTTCGCTAAAGTGACAACAGAATGATCTGGTTTTGACAGAGGTAGGAGCAGAGATGGGCAAAAGTTGCAGCCAATAGCTTTGAAAAGAGACTAGAATGCTTGACTAACATTAGGGCAAGAAGCAAGTTTTCTACTCTTAGCCTGTTCAGACTCTAGTTTGGACTGATTACTAACTGCCCTACAATTGTTGCGAGCTTTGGTGTAGGCAGAAAATGAAACTGAAGAATTAGAAACAAGCCAATTACGATATGCAACGTTCCTCTCTTGAACCGCCTTAGCACATTTATTGGAAAATCAAGGTTTAGATAAAGGACAAGATTTTAAACTGGAGTGTGGGATAAAGGATTCCATTCCTACAAGAATAATTTCACTGACACGATCAGAGCAAACGTTGACATTAGAAGTTTTGAAACAGTAATCCGACCAAGGAAAAGAAGAAACAAAATCTCGCAAGTCATCCCATTTTGCATTCTTGTAATGCCAAACAATAGGCATGAGGTTGGGAATAGCCATGAGATAAAGGCTCCATTGGAGAAGAGACAATCACCAAGTTGTGATCTGTGGTGCCTAAAGGACCTCTCACTTCGACCATGTTCTTAGAAGGATTGTTTGTGAGAAAAGGATTAAGTGTGTTGGCTGTATAGTTAGGATTGTCCGGTATTCTTGTAGGTAAATGAACAATGTGTGTAAGGTCATTAGTAATTGCAAAAGCCTCAGCATCTTGACCAGCTGGGTTGGTGTGACTAGAAAACGGAAGCCAGCTGGAGTTGTGAACATTAAAATCACCAAGGAAAATTACTTCACTGTTAGGAAAGTTGGACTGGAGAAATTCAAGTTGCAAAGAGAGGAAGTTAAGGAGCTCCAAGTGATTAGTGGAGTTGGGAGAACAGTAGAGACAATAGATGAATTTGACATAATGAGGTAGAGAGATTTTAAGCCAGAGAAGATCGAAAAGAGGAGATTCCAAATTACGAAGTCTCTGACAAGGAATATTGGAACGGACATATGCACAAGTACCACCTTTGAGGCGAAAGGAATAACACAGCAAATAATTTGGGCAACTAAGATGAACAGCAGTTGAATCAACCGATAACTGAGATTCTGTCAGAAGAGGTACGTCGGGTTTGGCAGACTGCAAGTGGAAATGGACATAGTTGACATTAGAATTGAGACCACGTATATTTGTGAAATGAATTAGGAAGTGTTTGGGTGGTTTAGATCTTTTTGCAGATAAGCTTGCTCTATTAGTTTGACAATTCATGGTGTATTCAATAACAAGAAAAAGAGGGTGAGACCTGCTGTATGAAGTAATGAAATTTTTGGATATGGCGTACACATGATAAGAATATACCCAGATCCTTGACATAACGTGGCCTTGACAATGCCTCCCGCGCGCGCACACACACACAGACTACTCGGACTCCCTTTAGTCACTATCTGGCAGAGTAGAGGTAGCAAGATTACACTAGCTGATCTGGAAGCCTCCTAGAGAGTTACCAATAGGTTCGGTCCAGTATACTAACTAGCAGCCGGCCTGCGAACACTGTTGCACCTCCATAGCCAGGTGGGAAGGAGCAGCAGTGCATAGCACACGCTTCTTGATTAGACCGTGGTTCAAGCCTGTCACCACCAAATACGGAGGATGCGGAAAGGTCAGGGAATGACCACCGCATATTCCCGGAGCAATATGGCCTTAGTTGCTAATGCTCCTAAACCAAATAACAAACAAGCGAACACCGTTTTAGGTCTGTACCCTCGAAATGTAAGGAATATTGGATCTCGCCACGATGTTTGTCATAACCTCAAAAGTCATCAATCATACTGCATGATGGAAGAGATGGGGAAGGGTTGACTGCAACTTAGCTCTAGAGACTAAACATGGGTTCCACCACTTCAAGTCTCCAATAAGCAAAGTGGTTGTATTGCACTGGTTGAGAGTTATCTTTCACCTAGTACTGCCTGGTAACATAGAGGGGCAGCATTCCTCCATGTGGTGTGGGCGCCACACCTCGACCCCTGCTTACGTTCGTTCACATCTGGGTGGTCACCCACCATATACTTGTGCATGGAGGTTATACTCAGGATTACTAACAGTCCCACCATCATGAAGGTGCAAACAGAGGATTTGCCTGTCACAGACTATCCGGACTTCGCCGAAATTGGGTCTTCTTGACTTCAATATCACCCGAATATCAGATCCATCAGCGTTTTAGACTCCCAGGTAGCAAGTACAGCTGGTCTAGCATATCGGAGAGAATGTCTATGACAACCTGAGCATGTACAGAGAATGGCGACAAGATTGGTGAGGGAAATAAGAGTTCCTTTTACCAAGAAAAACTTTAGTTCTGCAAATTCAGCAGCTGGAGACTAAGCATCTGTGAGGTGATCTGATTAAGGTGTATAAGGCCTTGAATGGGCTGAGCACACTGAATTCTTAGGGGGCATAAATTCAAATTGACGAAAGACAGTGGTAGAATAGATGTGTGGAAATTGGCTTTCGCCAGCGGGTAGTTGATTGCTGGAACAAACTTCCATCTATCATTGTGGAAGTTGATAGCTTAAATAAATTCGAGGAACTGTACAGACGTTTAGAGGGAATGGATGCGCAAAATTTTTTTTTTTTTTTTTTTTTTTTTGGCTGATGCTACATAAGGTCATACACTTGGTTTCTTGCATCACATGCCTCCATTACTAGTACATTTTCTAAATTAGCCTGTTAATGGTATATTAGTATAGTAAAAGATTTTTACTGTTTTAAATGGGAATTACTAGTCAGAAACATTAAGATATGTTCTGAATTTGTACATGCATGTACTTTGAACCTACTTAAATCAAAACAAGTGTATTTTGATCCCTTCAACTTCAAATTAATGATGGTTTATGTAACAGCATTGATGATTTATATGATCTAACAAAGCAGTAAAATCTAGAGAGCATCTGTTTGTAAGAAATCAATCTAATTCCACATGTGACCCCAAAAATTAAGAAACCTACAAGACAGACATAGCGTGACTGCTACACATGGACATGTTGCCACTCTTATTGACCCCATAGTTCCTACTATACACATTACACTGCACATCTTGTAGTTGTATGTGCTGCTTTAAGTTTGATGTTAACCATAATTTTCGTGTATCTTTCACCAAAGAAAGAATGTGTCTGACTGAAGGACCCAGCAGAACTTATTATGCAGCTTCTTCCTGTGTGAAGATTTTAAAAAACACTATTCACTGGAAGCTCCTTCCCAAAATAGGTAAATGAGGAGAACTAATTCACCTGGCATTCTACTACACTAAAAGACCATTTATCCTCCTCACATATACAAACAACTAGCACTTTTCTTATGTTTCTGTTATTGCATTACACCCACTGAAATTCAAAATTTGCCCACCATCAGTTTACATGGAACAGTTTTTCCATGTAAACTGATGGTGTTGGAACAGTTTACATTATAGTGTGTTTTAAATTAGCATTAGCATTAGTAGAGGCATTCGATGCAAGAAAGCAAGCTTATGCAGCATCAGCCAAAAAAAAATAAAGTAAAATAAATAAATAAAAAATAACCACTTCCACGACAAGGGATGGAAGTCTGTTCCACCTACCAACCACCTGCTGGCTAAAGGCAAATTTCCGCACATCTATCCTACATCTGTCTTTCTTCCATTTGAATTTATGCCCTCTCAGGTGATTACTCTGAGCAAGAGGAAGAATCCCATCAGCATTGAGCATGCTCAACCCATTCAAGGCTTTGTACACCTCTATCAGATCACCTCGCTGGTGCCTAGTCTCCAGACACTGTAATTTGCAAAACTTAAACCTTTCTTCGTAAGAGCACCCCTTTGTTCCATTCACTAATCTTGTTGCCCTTCTCTGTACTCGTTCCAGCAGCTCTACATCCTTCTTGAAATGAGGCCTCCAGGCATGTATACAGTACTCTAGGTGTGGCCTGACCATTGCCTTATACAAGGGAATAATCACCTCCTTATCCCTGCTAGAAAAATTCCTATATATCATTGACAATACACCATGAGCTACTCTTGCAGCCCGTCTGCACTGCTCAGAGAACTTCATATCTGCCTGCACAACCACTCCCAGGTCCCTTTCATTCTCTGCCACTGTCAGTGTAGTACCACGGAGTTGATACGTTGCTCTGGGGTTGCTGTTTCCCATATGTAGTACTTTACATTTGTCAATGTTAAACTTCATTTGCCACCTCTCAGCCCATCTGCTCAACCTTTCCAGATCCTGTTGCAGCAGCATAGTGTCAGTAGTGTCCTTGACAACCCTGCAAACTTTTACATTAAGCTTGATATACCATCACCAATATCATTTATAAATACAGAAAACAATAAAGGACCCAATACTGAACCCTGAGGGACTCCACTAATAACATTAGTCCATGATGAGCAGTGTCCATTGATTACCACTCTCTGTCTTCTCCCCCTCAACCACCCCTTTATCCATAGCAGCAATTTGCCCCCAATGCCACACTGCTCCAATTTGTGCAGCAGTCTTCCATGTGCAACAGTATCAAAAACCTTTCTTAAATCCAAGTATATAATATCAAACTTATTCCCTGCATCCAGTTCTTTTGTGACTGCATCATAGTATCCAATCAAGTTGGTCAGGCAAGACTCTTCCCCTTAACAAAACCATGCTGTGTTCTAGCTATAACTGAAGTCTTGTCTAGATGATCCTGCAGTGCTTCTTTAACCAGTGCCTCCATTAATTTTCCGGGAACAGAAGTTAAACTCACAGGTTTATAATTACTTGTGTCAGCCTTTGATCCTCCTTTGTGAATTGGGGTCACATTTGCACATCTCCAGTCCATGGGTACCTCCCTTGAGTCCAAGGAAGCTCTCATAATTATGGTAAGGATTTGCTTACTTCCTTTGGTGCCTCTTTTAATATAACTGGATAGATCCCATCCACCCCAGGTGTGCCTTTCTTGTGTTTATCTTCAACAATTTCTCCTCCACTTTACTCTCAGTTATTACAAGATTCTCTAGCTTACTGCCAGAGTTACCTCTGGCATTCCCCTCGCTGAATAACTCCTCATGTGTGAATGTCAATGCAAAATATTCATTTAGTTTGTTAGCTACCTGAGCAGGGTCATCAACAGTTGACCCATCGATCTCAAGTGGACCAATCTGATTCATCCCCTTCCTTCTTCAGTTTTCATAAATAAAGAACTCTGCTGTTTTTCTTCGCATCCCTTGCCAAGGATTTCTCGTAATCTGCCTTCACCTGCCTAACCTCCTTTGTAACTTGGTTACAGATCAACTTGTATCTATCATAGGCTTCTGTGTCACATGTTAATTTGCCATGCATTTTTCTTCTCTGCCATATGCCTCATTTGTTCGTCTGACATCCATTTAGGCCTAAACCTTGAACAATATTTCTTAGTTGGTATGTAAAGCCTAGTAGCTTCCAAGATAAGTTCTTTGAATGCTTCCCATTTTGAATTTGCTGTTGGTAACATCATCAGTTGGTCCCACTGTATAGAATTTAAATACTGTCTCAGTCCATCGTAGTCGCCTTTACGAAAGCAAGAACCCTTCCCTTTACCCCTAATGGTAGTTACTTCTTTGAGTAAATCCCACTTCAGAACACTGCTATCACTGCCACCTAGTGGTTCATTTATCTGCAGATTCTTAATGCATGAAGAATCACTACTGATAATCAAATCAAGAGTATTACTCCCTCTAGTTGCCTCCCTAACATGCTGATGTAGAAAACAATCATCCAATAAATCCACAAAAGCCTTGCTAGTATGTGAGTGACCAGCCCCCAAATTCCAGTCAATATCTTGAAAATTAAAATCCCCCATTATAAGACTCTCTGATTTACTGGCCCACTCTATTTCTCTGTTCAGTTTCTTATTATACTCATCAGAGTCATTAGGCCTATAGCACACTCCTACTCTCAATTTTGATCTCCCAATGCTTATGTCACACCAAACTGACTCGACGCTGCACTGTCCAGCGATGTCGACTGGCTTCACTTCCTTGGATTTTATGTGTTTCTTAACTAATAGCATAACTCCTCCTCCCTTCCTATCCTGTCTATCCTTTCTGTAGACATTGTACTCCCCAAATTCCAGTTCTGCATTCCTTATATCTGTGTGACACCACATCTCTGAAATCCCAACAATATCTGCCTTTGATGTTTTGAGCAATACCTCAAATTCATCAAATTTATTTACTAAACTCCTAGCATTGGTGTACACACAAGTATACATGCACCTCCTCTTCCTCTTAGCCACCCTAACACAACCCATGTGTTTACTTGTACCCCCATGATTCCCAGCAGTCTCTGAAATATCCTGCACCTTATTTTCCAGGCTGCTGCTCATTCCAATAGAAGCAGTGCAAGAATCACTTTCTCCTCTGCCAGTGGCTACTGTTAATCTATTAGTCCTTGTATCCCCCCAATCTAGCAGTTTTCCGACCCACCTAACACTGCCTCGATAGCATCAGAAAACATTCTTGCACCCTTTCTATTTAAGTGTATCCCATCCCTGTAGAAGCAGTCTCTCCTGTTAACAAGTACAGACCAGGCTGAAAAAAATTCTACCCCTTGAGCCCTGCACAATCTTTCCAGGGCCGAATTGATCGACAGGGCTCTCATCATATATTCCCTCCTATCGTGTCTGGGCAGAATTGCAAACACTTTCAAATTCAACCCTAGTTCACGCCTTTTGTTTTTTCATCAGTGACCTGTACTTGTTAAGTAATTCCGCCGGTCTCCTACTCTTAATACCTCAGATATCCTACTCTTAAAATTACTCAGATATCCTCAACTTCAGAAATATCCACTGCTAGTTATTTAAATCCTGGTCTCCAGTTAATTCTCCAGTGGGGCAAAGAAAACCCTAGTTACTTCAATCCATCTAAAATTAAGCTAAAATTCACTCTTGCAAAAACAAGTCTACTTCTCCAATGCTCAGCTTTGATGATACTCAAATTTTTAGACAAGACGACATATCTATATTAGACTGTACTTGCCATGTTATACAGGACGCTCAAACAACTGGCACATTTCTCATCTTTGTATTACTGCATTACATTCAGTCACCTGCAGATATTCAAACTGTCAAGCATTAGTTAAACCAATTTACGTTGCAATTTCTTAGAATTTTCTATGGTTATCTTGAGTTAATTTAGTATCATCTAACAACATAATTCACTATTGCCATAACTCATTTGCAACAGGGTTTTGTTTTTGTTTTTTTTTTTACTGTTAAACCAATAAAACTATTGGTTTAACAGTAAAATGCTGCTATACGAAGAAAGCACATGTTGATATAACAAAAAGTTGGACAAGTAGAGAATGGAAATAACGACAGAAAGTGGAGTAACATTTAATGGAGGATAACAAGTGTTTACTCCTATAATTAATGCATTTTGTTCCAGTTCCTTCTGTCATTAAACATTGACAAGAATTCAGTTTGTGTAACATAAAATTTTGGTATTTGATGAGTTTTATCTAATTTGGTTCTGCTTTATTTATATTTTGAAAATTATGTCAACAATTCTGAACAGTGGAACAATTCGGTAGAAGAAAAAAGCTAAGCCTTTATATTTCACAATTAAATTCTAAGAGGAGAATTTTAACAGCAAAAGAAAAACAAATTTTAAATATGCATTGGTGGCCCATTTTGCAAGCGTTATAAATACAGAAAGGGTTCCTTTTCACCAGTGAAACTTGAAGCTCAGTAATATTGTAAAGACAGAAAGTGCAAATATTATTGATTACGTGAGAGAATAGAGTTCTTTTGTGATAAAGTTAGTTGTTTACATGAAATCTAGTATTAATCTGTGGCCACCCTAGAATTTTTTTTAATGACTATTTAAAACTTGTATTTTTTGGCAGTTGTTATGACAAACTGTAAATTTGCATGCTCCTAAAAAATTTAGTATACCTCAGAAAATATTTACTAAAGGATATTCATTAATCTTTAATGTTGTCATGTGTGATTTATCAAAATAGAAATTAAAGTCGATCATACTTAGTAATAATTTTTGTAATCTGAAACTTAGCATTTCACACCTATTACATGTGGGAACCCCTTCTTGATCATTTCAAAACAGTTACAATGAATTATAAATTTTAGATCTTAATTTAAGTGGCACAATCATTTCCAAAGAACTTATTATATTTGAAATTCTTTTATGTAAATAGCTGTTGTATCTCCTCTTCTAGTGATGCTGATATTTTACCTTTCAGTAGAAGAGGACAACAGAAACAATTTTTTATGTTATATGTGTGTGGTAGTGAATTAGGATGGTAAGTCGGTGAGTTTCTTAACAGAAACACATCCTCTGATTGCTTGATATATATTTTTTTTTTGTGAATGTTTCATTAGTTTTTAACATTCACACACAACCCAACACCCTAACTTATCTCATAAGCACATCATAAAAATTGCTTCCTCTTCATAAAAAAAAAAGCTGGGTTTTATTTTTCTCTCTTGGCATTACTTTTCTTCTCAGCAACTATTCACTTTGTACAAATCTCAAATCCACTCTACCATAATTTTTTCCCACATCTGGGGTTGAGCCTAACAACCTCGCCCTGGCTTCTTGACACCATTCAAAAAAGATGGTGTGATTAATTAATGAGCAGTCTCTTGCAGAGTCTCTCCACATGTCTCATAGATTTTCATGCCTTTTCTGTAGATACTTCCATGGGCACTGTTCGTTTGAATTGGCATCTATCATTCCCACCATATGCTGCCAGCAGTGAACGTCCACTCGCAGGACAAGTTTTCCTCTTCCTCGTTTATCCCTTCCACTTCTATTTTCCTGAACAGTCTTCTGCCTTAAGCCCATACAGGGCATGAAAGTACTATAGGTTCTCTTTATAAAAAAAAAAAAAAAAATGCATTAGGTAAACTTATGAAGAATGCAGTGGCTGATATTGTTTAAATTCATATATTTATTTTAAAATACTCCCGAGGGTATTATAAAGGTTATTTATTCAAATTAAAACTAAGAGCAACATAAATTGCATATTATGATAAAACTGATGATAATGTTATGCAGATTATTAATAGAAGTCTGTTGCAAACTCTGAGCACCACATTTCACCATCTGCTGACACTGTTTAGAAATAGTTTTCAGGATAGCAGCACTTTGCAGTCATGCACCAGTTTAGAGATGTGATCTATAATCTGTTTATTGAAAGCAAAAGGATTAAAACCTGAATTTTATCACAATGTTGGCTCAGTTGGTCAAGAGTTCAGGAGTCAGTGGCAGGTCTACGTATGGGTGAATAAGATTAAGAATGGCATTGTGAGTGTTGAGGATTCCCCTCGGGCAAGGCATGCACATTGTTTTCTGACACCAAAAGTCATAGTAGTAGCGGAAGAACTCATGTATTCTACATACAAGTAACTCATGTGTTACATGCTATGTTCTGTGATCATAAAGAAGTGATTCTGGAACATTATCTGGAGAGAGAGGGGGAAACAGTGATCTGATCAAAAGTAATGTCATGGTTTGTTTGCTATCCTCAGGAATGCACCTACAGCATGATACTGCCTCCCCTCACACTGCCCATTTCACAGTGAATCGCATACAGGTGATGAATTGTGGGGTACTACCCCCATCTTCCATATTCACCAGACTTAGCTCATTGTGATTATCACATTTTTTGGCCACTAAAAGACACACCAAGAGGATGTTGCTTCTCGTGAGATGAAGATGGCAGTTCATGAATGGCTTCCACCACAGAATGTTTCTTGAGAAATCTAGGGGCAATAGTGCAGCATTGTATGAAGTGTTGGATGTAATGGGGACAACATTGAAGTGTGACATCCATAGTTCCCTTACTCTTTTTGTGAAATGAAACTTTTATTTAACTTTCGTGGTTTTCATTTGAGTGACCTTTCTCTTTATTCACCTGTGTACAAAAATGCCATGGACATTTTAGTAACCACAGAAATATTTCTATAACTGTTATCTTTACCTTGTCATCTGAATTAAACCTATAGCTTTGCAGCTTATATTTGAGTTTTTAGAAATTCAAATACTTAGGAATCCCAAAGACAATATATCTGGATTATATGGTGAAAATTTCATTACTTTCTCTGAATTTACTGGGAGTCTCAATTGCTATTAGGATTGCTTGTTTGAGCCTTGCAAAAACAGATTAGCACCCAGGTAATTTGAATTTTCTTTCTCCACATTCAGAAGTGGTTGCATGAGGTTCAAATAAGCCTTATCAAACTATTCTGCATACAATCCTTTTTGATGGTGATCATTCAAGGTGCTTTTGCTTATGACTTTGAGGCCTCAGTTCTGTTTTAAAATAGCAACATGTGGCACAACAGTGACATACACTGTACAAAAAATTGTCACTTTTTCTTCAGCAAATAAAATATGCTAATGGCAGATATATTGAATGCCAAATATACCTTAGAAAAATGCAGTTGTTCTGAGGGAATCATTAGCATTAGTAGAGGCATATGATGCAAGACAGCAAGCTTATGCAGCATCAGCCAAACAAAAAAACTTCCACTTCACCCCTCCGTTCGTTCGAAATACCTGTCCAGCTGAGCCTTAAATTTATTTAGGCTATCAACTTCCACAACAAGGGATGGAAGTCTGTTCCACCAACCAACTACCTGCTGGCTAAAGGCAAATTTCTGCACATCTATCGTACATCTGTCTTTCCTCAATTTGAATTTATGCTCTCTCAGGTGATTATTCTGAGTAAGAGGAAGAATCCCATCAGCATTGAGCATGCTCAAACCATTCAAGGCTTTATACACCTCTATCAGATCACCTCACCGGTGCCTAGTCTCCAGGCACTAATTTGCAAGACCTAAGCCTTTCTTCGTAAGAGCAACCCTTCGTTCCGTTCACTAACCCTGTTGCCCTTCTCTGTACTCGTTCCAGCTATCTCAGAACAAATTCATTGTTCTAAGACTCCCACCTGACCTTGAGGCCCAGGAACATCTGCAACACTGCACCCGTATAAATCTGGCTTTGACTAGCAACTATTTCAGAATCTACCAAGTACAGAGGAGAATAATACAGATGTTTGGGAAGACAATTATACATGACATTTAGTCCAAATGCATCATTACTCCATAGTATTGATGCATTTGCATTAAACAATGTAATGAAACATACTAATGAATTTTAAGACAAACCACAAAGGCAACATTTAGGCATCATTAATAACATCTCATTATGAAAACCTTCACAATGAGTAGCCTTCCTCTTATTCTCAGTTGAGTACCACCGCCCGGACAGCACCATTTCAAAGCTATGTGGCTTCTCATTGGTGGATGGAGGTACCCAAGGTATAAGAGCTTAGATTACAGTAAAAGCAAGACTCTGTTGAAATACTTTTTTTTTTTTTTTTTTTTGTGTTTTTTGACTCTTTCTGCTTTTGGGAATCAAGCACCATATGATGCTCCCATTAACTTGTGATGGGGATACCACTGAATTACATACTCAGCACTAACAGTTGAGTATGTGATGCTTTGGAAAATGGCATTACTGTGATTATTGTGCTTGCCTTTACAAAATTCTTATAAATTAATATTAATATAATTATGTATATATTTTGGTCGAGAAATCAATACTTGCATAATATTATATATATATATATATATTATTGTTTGTATTTGTTTTTATAGATCTCTATGCACCCCACTTTGGGGATCCTACTGTACAGAAATGTTTCCATCCTCTTTCTAAAAGCCTGAATATTATACGCAGAAATCAGCAAAAAAGGTTAGAGGTTTTGGGAATGATGAAAGCACTACAAACAGTCGCACTTTCTAACAGAAAATTTTTCGTTTCTATTGGGCCACTTCAGGACAGTACACATCAGGTATAGAGTTCTTGTAACAGCCAAATAACTGGATAAGACACAGCAAGTGAATAAAAAATAATTCCAGTTCGCATTGGTTATAAGTTGACAAATTATAATTTAGCATCAAGAAATGTTTATAGTGCTATATTAAACTAAATTTAAAAAAAATTAAAAGCAGGTTAAAGTAATGAATATGCTGATAAATCGATATGATAAAATACATTAAGAGGGTAAAGTTGCAAAATAGCTTTTGGTACCATGTGCTCCTTATAAACCAGAAATATATTAATAATGTGTGTGATATACACATGAAGAAATATAACAAAGGAGAAAGGAGTGGTATGGAGAGAAGAGTAGATGAAGAAAAGTGGAAATATGAAAAAGATATAGAAGTGATATTACTAATCAGCTCTAGGGGTACAGAAATACTTCACCAGCTGCTATTGTGTCATAGGATATAATGCTTTCCATGAGAATTAATGCTTGATCCTCTATTACGATCCATGTTTGGGCTTGAAGTAAGTATATAAAATTCCTCAAGCCAGGATGAAGTTGAAAGTTGGGGATATGATTGATAATCTAAGTATTCTGAAGATTAAGACTACTTGTTGCTCACACTAGTGAGCTCACACATAGTTTGCTCTTTGTGAATACTAAGCATAGTCAGCAGAATGAATAAGGATCTTATATCCTGAAGCACAGACTGCTCCTCATACTTAATGCAAAATTCATCCATGTAACATCCTGTCACAGCCAAAACACACTTGAATGGTGTGTTTAGCTTCCTTGCATAAGGCTCTAGTGCTTTGTCTATATCAAGACCTACATGTGACCACCCAACCCCATGTAGGGACCAGATGGTCTCTTGTATATGTAGTATGGATTGTGGATTTCATTATACAGACGAATCTCACAGGAATCGAGGATTGTATTTAAGAACATGTGAATGCTGTTTGTGACATTAACTTGGCATTTTCAGCTCTGAACCCTACTAGTGTGAGCAACATGGTCATCTTAATTTTCAGTAGTGGGTGCTATTGTTGTAGGGCAATTCATTTTTTTACCTATTATTTTCATTTATGCCCTGAGTATGATTGGTAAAATGGTTCGGTTAGTGTAATTATATTAAGTTATTAAGAGACTTTAGCGACCATAGCTGACTAAAGGTATGTTCCAAGCCAGCACTGAGCAGCTGGTTGTGATGGGAGGCCACCACAAGATCTTTGTGTTTGCTCATGGCCTTTACTTTAAAGGAATTCAAAAGTTGATGAGTCCCAATTTAGCATTATTTAACCACCCTTGTTTTCATAGTATTTCAAAATATGCTACTATATAGGCTGTTTGAATTTGTTAATAATTCTGGGTTGCTCACTTTATTCTATTTTCTGCAGAGGGGACAAAAGGCAAGGAAAGTAGTTAGAAAAAATTATATTTTTAATTTTTGATTGGCAGAATTCACTTGAACCATACAGGTTGGTTGGAATTTCTGTGGGATGCTTGCCACTATTCCTAGCACTTCAAAAATTCCATTAATCAATCTTTTTAAACTAAAATTTGTATTACTGCCCCTGAGGATATGTTTATATCCATGTTTGCTAACACTCTGATGAGAGAGGTTGATTTGATCATTGGATTCATAGCTTGGAGTAGTGTTCCTGAGGAATTGGTTGTAAACAGCATCAAAATTAATTGCTTAATGCTTTAAATAGAATAAAAAAAATTTATACCCAAGTTATAACAAATTCATCACACCACTGATGGGGAAAAATGTATTTTCTGTGAAATAAGTGTGTCTTTGTGATTTATACACACACATACTGGCCAACAAAATACAAACCTCTATATTAAAACAGTCACAGACAAAAGAAATGCAAATAATTGTGAATAAATGCTCACAGATACAGAGAAACTGTGATAAGGGGTGATGATGTGTTGCCTCATAATGACTGGAAAGCAAGTGCTCTTCCGTGTCTCAAAGACAAAAATGTAGCAGAAAAATAATACTTCAAGAGTGAAGCCATCATACTCTAAGGGGGACAGTATGGAAAAATAAGATGCCTAGTGTGCAGCAAATAACATCTGAATTCAGCCAAGCCCAGAACTGCCCTGTTTCAATCTGCAGCATTGCGGGGAATTGAAATTGGGTATTGACAGTCGCCTGCCTATTCAAAAGCCACTTGTTTTGGCAAAAAACAGAAAACTCTGTTTGCAGTTGTGCTGAGAACGTCTTGATTGGACAGTGGGCCAGTGGGAAAAAAGGCATTGTATGTACCCTGTACGCACAAAAGATGTTTTATTTTATGTGAAAACATCTATGGAAGAACTAGAGTAAAAGGTAGTGTCATCTGGGGAGAACCTGAATTTTGTATCAGATCTGCTGCACCCTATAATGTTACATGTTTATCTTGAAGATGATGGGCACTCTATGGATGACGATGCAACAGCACATTATGCCAGAATCGTGCAGGAATGATTTGGAGAACATTACGTGGATTTCCACCAGCTTTCCTGGTCCCCATATTCACCTGATCTCAATCCTGTTGAGAATATGTGGGGTGTGACCAAAATGCAATAAAACAGCTTATAGAATCCATGCCGGGTCACACACTTGATGTTTGAAACAAAGGCAGCCCGATTCAGAACTGAATAAAGATTTGTGTTTTTTTGGCAAGCATGTGTATAATTCATGGCATCCTTAAAATGTTATCAGGAAATGCAGAAAAAACAGTAATTCTGTTACAGAAGTGTAGTGAACATACTTGTTGTTCTAGTTCACACGCAAAAGAAATAGGAAAACTAAAAAAAAGCTTCAAATCCTTACAAGTTTCAATAATTGAATTTTGCTTATGTACACAGTTCATTGCAATATTTATTTTTTAATTATTTATTGATGTTTGATTACCTATTAAAAGGTATGTTTTGTTATCTAAACAATTGATTATATTATTATTTTTTTTTTAAATGACTTCCATTCTCGTGGTAGTTTTTTTTATAACATATAACTGCTTCATTGAAAGAAAGAGCCAAGTTCTGTTGGAAGTCTACTTGAATCTTTGAGATTACTGCATTTGTGTTACATTTTGTTGATACAACAAATAGGCTCCAACCAATCTCTGTACCCACTTGTCACTATTGTAATTCAGTTTTTGGAATATATTACGAAATGCTTTATGTATTGGGTGGCCACAGTTCACACTAACTCTATTTAAAGATGTCTGGAGCATTATCTTATGGAATGAATTGCATAAAAAACAACATTGGTTCCAAAAAAAATTGCCACCAGGTGGGTGCTGAAAATGATTAACATGTTGGATTATCTGTATGGTTGTACATACTGCAAATGAAAACTGTGCTGTTAAAACTTATGTGGTAACATTGTTACTTTATTGATTGACATGTAACAACATTATCAGCAACCCAAGCATATGGATGAATATTGTCAAGCACATCAGCATAACATTTACAGTATAGTAACTCCTGTTCTGAGTTGTGATATGAGATTTGTTAATCAGTACTTGATATCATCATCACCGTTGTGTTTTTGCAAAACCTCAAACCAAGTAACAGCATTGTTGGCCGCAAAACATAACACATAACATATAATGATGTGTTATGGGCAATGCTTTTCATATATCATGCCATGTTAACTTTCAGTGCTGTTAAGTTGGGAATGGTGCCACAATACACATTGTCTTTCAAGTATCCTCAGTCAAGAGATGCAAATTGTGAGGCTGGGTGATCAAGACTGCCATGCTGTGAGAAATGGGCAGTCGATAGCCCATTCACCTGGTGAAATGCTTTTGCAGCAGTTCTGTTTTGTGGAGGTGCTCTCTCTTACATAAAAACTTGTTTATTTATTACTCTGTTTCAGTTGTTGAATGACAGCAGTTGCTGGCATCCCTTCATACTGTTGAGTGATAACTGAACATTTTACATATCCAATATTATGGTTTCCTTAAGACAAATAGGCTATATAATGAAGGCAACCATGAAACACGCCATGCAGAAACCTTGTGCATATATCCTGTATTGCATAGAATTGTTCCATTGCCCAAGTCCTGCAGTTTTGGGTGTTTGCAGATCTATTCAAGTGGAAATAAGCCTTACCTCTCCAAAGGATGTTCCATGGCTACTCATTGTCTACTTCTATTGTGCGGAGAATTTCCTGTCAAGTCTCATCATCACTCACTTGCAATTGTTGTGTGGTGTAATTTGTATGGATAGACAGCAAAACTTTATACTACACTTTTTGTACTCAGCATATGTAATATCCAGCCATCTTCTGCTCCACATTCACTTGTGCTGATACCAGTAAACCACTGTCCTAATATGGTTCATGACTGTAGTGACAAATCCCACAGCCCACTTTTGTTTGAGGAACTTGTGGCCTCTTCCTGGCTTCACTCAGAAACTTCCTTTTCCTTGAACTAAGCAGTCATTTTTCTGACAAAACTTGTCATTTTTGCTTGTGCTTGCAATGCATATAATATTGAATCACTGCTGCACTGCTTCCATTTTGGCAGTAAAAACTTCCATAGCATGTTTGGTGAGGTGAGGTTATTGTGTTCCGAACACTATGGTATCCTCATCTGCTGCATCTTACACCTTACATCCCAGGTATGCAAATAGTTTGTAGAACAACTTGTCCCCTGGTGGTAATTTTTGAAACTAATTTTGATATTCATTTAATTGTCTTTCACATCCTCTGGAGAACACATGCAAAATTTAGTTTACAGCAGGCCCCCGTTATAACGCAGCTTGCTTTACGCTGATTCGCTATAACGCTGTTCTTATATTATAACCCGTATCTGACTATAACGCTCTTTTACAGATTGCATTTTTGACATATTTGGGCTTCTAAAATACTGCTTTTTATTTGATATTTAATCTGTCAGAAAGTCAAGTTAACCATGTTTATGGCACTGAGTTTGCAAACACCCAGCATATATGATGTTTGCAAGTCCAGTGGTATAAACTGTTTTGATGACAAATTAATGACAGTTGCTGATGTTAGGGACTGGAGTTGTGCTCTGTTACCATAGTCGATCCTAACCATTTTTCTCATGCACCAGATTGAAGTATGTGTAGCATCTTAATTTGAATTGGTGATTGAGATTCTTTAAATGCAATCAATTAATATTGTTGAGCCATGAGCATACAATTTAAATGCTGTTTTACAGAGTGGCAATTAGCATTTTAGTGTCAATGTTAATCACACCACATAATATTAATAAACTTATCAATACAAGCTACTACGCTCAAGAAACATTGGAGGCTGTCATAACCAAGTAGTTAGGCAGAAGGATACATAAGAACGTGTGCTTTGAGTACTGTAGTTCATGGCTGCTGAATAGGTTCTGTTTCTTGTATTCTCTCTCTCTCTCTCTCTCTCTCTCTCTCTCTCTCTCTCTCTCTCTCTCTCTCTCTCTCTCTCTCTCTCTCTCTCTCTCTCTCGTGAGCTCTTATCTATGGTTATAACACAGACAGTAGTATAAACAGAAAAATGTATTTTTTATTTAAAGTTAATACAAGACATCATCAAATTTATTTTCTTCTGATTGTTGGCTAAATGATTCTATGTGACATATTTATCTGTGGATTTAGCCATCCATCTGTTGAATAGAAAATTCTTCCAGATTTTTATTTTTTGTTTGGATGATATTTTCATTGTTAACAGTAGATCTATTGTTAATTATCAGCTGTTATTGAAATTAAATTCATTAAAATAATTTTCATGATTTTTCTTAAATCATGATAATTGCCCAGTACAGTATATATTATACAAGGTGTACAATTTTACAACATGCATAAACAAGTGAAACACTAAACTTGTATTCTTAGGAAAACTATGCATGCTGGCTTCTTTGCAGTTATAAAACAGTTCTGTGCAAAATTTCCTCACGCTTATTATCTTTTATTTGATTTTTAATTATTTGAAATATACACTATGAATAGAATTTGGATATCTGCTGCAAAGATCGCTGATGAACCAAAAAAAGTGGCATGCACCTTTTCTCAAATGGATAAGCCTTTCACTTTCCTGTCTTTCAATCCTCACTACTGAATTTTAGTGAGAAAGCTCTTGAATACACGAAGCAGTTGCTATAAAAATTACCATTTCTTGAAATGAAATGTAATAAAAAAAATTTATTTCTAAAGTTTTTATAAATCAAATGATTATACATTGTATATATTGTAAATACCATTCACTGTATAATATAATTACTGTAAATAAGATCATGTAAGAATAAAAAATTTTTACATTGAAATTTATGATTTAGTGCCATATCCTTCCTAATTTGTATTAGAATGCCTAAATGACACAAGAAAACACTTTTTTGCACCTGCAAAAAAAAAAAAAATTCATTGTGCTAATTAACCCCAACTCATTTGTGAATTGATGAGGGATGTGTTACATTAACACTTCTCCAGTTCAATAGAATCTTCCAGTGGGTTAATGCACTAATATGACGGGGTTTTTAATGTACAGTGACGACAAAAAAACGGCATCAGTTGTGAATTATGCAAATGTGTTTTGCGCTGCATTGTGGGTTGCAGAAATGTTCGAAATGCATTTGTTAGGTGGGATATATATCTCTGTGAATGAAATGCAATAAAAAGGCTCCACATGATATACCTAAATGCGTAATTAATGGAAATGTGAGAAATTATGCCACTATCAATCATGACAAACACATTTTATTGCATTTACCTGTACAAACTGAAATGACAGCGTAATAGTATTATGTACGATAAATCTGCAAAATAAGTCCTCAATATTTTGTTGTTCCTCCTCGGGCTTCAATTACAGCTTTGCAACGATCTGGCATAGAGTTAATTAAATTCTGTATATACAGTTGCCCAATTTCATGGTACCACACCCTTACAGTGCTCTCCTACAGCTGAATCTTACTTGTTGGCTTCTGAGCAATTTTAGATGACATTATGTACCAGCAATTTTCAATAGGGTTCAAATCTGGACTGTTGCTGGGCCAGTCCAGCACTGTAATACCAACATTTCTGAGGTATGACTGCACCTTAAGGGAGAAAAACGAGGGAAAACATTGATGTAAGTATGTTTTAAGCCTTGTGAGACGAGACAAACTCATCATTAAATCTAAACAGCATTAACCTTACCAATTTTGCTGTGTGGCAAGGTACTGGAGTCGTGTTGAAAAATGCAGTTTCGGACGTCTGTGTGGTGATCCCTAATAACAAATTTCAGCCACTCCTCCAAGCTAGCAGTGTAGGTTTCTGCATTCACTGTTCTGTTAATAAACTTAATTCGCCCCACCCCTTTGCTTGTTATGCAGTCAGGATGGTATGCCTCCCGTTTTCATCTTCTGACATCGCTTCCCATCCGAACCGTGCAGGTTGAATTTCGATTCGTCGGAAAAGACGACAGTGTCTCGTTGCTCATTTGTTCGTGAAACATGCGTTTTAGCTCAAGCAAGGCACTTCTTCCTCATTTGTTTGGTCAACAAAGGCTTCTTGGGCCGATAGGCATGCAGACCACATTCCAAAATCTGTTTTGATAGTGTTTTTCAACACCAGAAGCCATCTCAAAGTCCAGTTTTAGATCAGGTGCACTAGCATGGTGATTATTATGAAGGCACAGCCGTTTCAAATATTGATCTTGGGAAAGCGTAGTCACTCTTACAGCCTGATCCAAGTCTTCTCTTCACATCACTGGTTTCACTCTTCAATTTCAGCACCCAGGATGCTGTTGGCTGGTGGCAGTGTATTTTATCAGAAATAGCATGTGTAGAAAGCCCTTCCTGGGACAAGTAACAGCTACACTTTTTTTTTTTTCTTGGTGTCAACTGAACATATGGAGCCATGCTTACAACTCCACAAAACAGGATATTAATGAGTGTGTATACCCTTCCAATGACGTATTTACAGAAATGGCTGATGCAATATCTTGCAATTACTGACTGATGCAATAACTTTGCTGCTTTGCGACAAACAAAATTACTGTAATCAAGCAATATCTTATACGTTTCACTACAAATGTTACTTTTTTTAAGGTGCAGTTTTTTTTTGTCTGCCACAGTATATATATTAAAAGTGGATGTATGGGGTGGCCACTGACAGACAATGACATAAAACAAAAATAACTTGCAAACACGTGTTTTTTTAATTTTTTATTATTTCATTTGGAAATATAATTAATGGATTCTTTCAAACCTGGCGATTAGGTTCCGAATCATGTTATCGCTAGGAGATAACTCTTACTTTAAAATGTTGCCCGTATTTTCTCTGAGTTTCAATAATTGTTATGCAGTCAGCATGGTATGCCTCCCATTTTCATCTTCTGACATATCGCTTCCCATCCGAGCCATGCAGGTTGAATTTCGATTCGTCGGGGGGAAAAAAAACTGGAACAGAAAAACCCAATGAGTTTTACTCGTTGCTGGACATCATACATAGCCATTTTAATCTCCAAGGGATCCTCTAAACCTGTTAAAAAAAAAAGATTGAAAATGAACAAGTTATGACTTTTTCAAACCCTTCAGTCTTTCAGTGCCCCTATATAATGCCTGACTCTGGAATCTTCCCTCAGCTCTATAATTTTAGTACAGTATTAATATTAATCAGGCCAAATGATTCAAAGAAGCAAATTTATTCTATCAGCCAGAAAATTTTAATAATTATCAGCGATCACAATTTGTTCCAATCAGTGGGCCGTACATGCACTGTGGTATGTGTGCTAACATGACTAGCTGAACATAATGCCACAGGAGATGCTTTTGTGTGTGCTAAATGCAGAGAAACAGAGAGGAAATGGAAATTGTGTTTTGTAGGATAAATCTGAGTTCTTAGATGAAAGAGTCATTACCCTCCAAGGAATTAAATTTTGGGCTCATCAAAGTACTGAGCTGCCACCTTATCATTATATCCTACCATCATGCACCTGGCTGCACAGCAGGATGTGCTACTCCCACAGGAGCTAGTTATTTTTGGAGTCTTTTCATAGAAATATTTTATGCAATAAAGGTAGGTGGAGTAGCACCAGAGTGTTGCCATGGGAGGAAAAATTAATGTGGGCAAAGCCAGGCATTTTCTGCTCAGTGTGGGGAAGAGGGTGATTATATCTGATGTTCCACCTGTAAGGGCTTTTCATTCACCAAACAGACCAGTCAACCACAAAATATGTGCACTTTTGCAGATAATATATATTGGCACCTGATAACCATAGTAGCTTTGGCACTTAATACACACTAACTAGCAAGGTTTCTTCTTTTAACTATTTTTGTTTACTACTTTTTTAGCATCTTAATTTTTCACTTTCTGAATCAAATATCTCATTATAGTACAGTCATGTTACTGAGGGGTTCCTGGTTTGGGTTGCAGAAAATTTTGTTACTTTAGTCATGCTAAACATTTATTATTATGTATTCTGTAATATATAATCAGAAATTTTCTATAATTATCTCATGATTCAGTCAAGATCAGCTCATTCAGTCAAGATCAGCACATAGGGATACTTTAATTTTATCAATCCTGTACTTGAATTATAGCATATGCTCGGTAAGGGCCTGATCTTGTCTGACTAATTTGATTGGATACTATGGTGCACTGGCAAAGGAACTGAATGCAAAAAATAATTTGGGTATCATATACTTGAATTTCTGGAAAGCTTTTGATACTGTTGCACATAAATGACTGCTGTGCAAATTCGAGCACTGTGGTATTAAGGGGAAAGTTGCTGCTATTGATGAAGGGATAGTTCATGGGAGCAGACAGAATGGTTACTAATGGACACTGCTCTTTGTGGACTAATGTTATTAGTGGAGTCCTACAGGGTTAGGTGCTGATAATACAAAAGGTAATTATATTAATAAAGGTATGGTGATGCAACAAGATCTAGAAAAATTGGGCAGATGGGCTGAGAAATGGCAACTGAAGTTTAACATTGACAAATGCAATGTATGCTGCATGTGGGTAGCAGTAATACCAGAGTAATGTAGGAACTGTGGTACTAGACTCAGCATAGTGGAATATGGGAAGGGATGTGGAGTTATTGCCCGGCCTGATATGAAGTTCTCTCAACAGTGCAAACAAGTTACCGGGACATTGCATGGGGTTTTGTCAATGATCTACGGGAATTTTGCAAGGACTGATGGGAGGGGGGGGGGATTATCCGATTGTATAGAGCAATGGTCAGACCACGAGTACTACATACAGGTCTGGAGGCCTCGTTTCAGGATGTGTTGCTGGAACAAAGGGGCACTCTTACCAAGAAATGCTTAATTTCTGCAAATTGCAGCAACTGGAGACCACACACCTGCAAGGTGATGTGATTGAGCTATTTAAGGATTTGAATGGCTTGAGCAAACTCAATACTGATGGCATTCTTCCTCTTGTCGCTGTGAACATGGGGTTATAAAATCAAAATTGAAGGATTGTTGCAAAATAGATGTGAAGAAGTTTGCATTTAGTTCAGGTTGCTGACTGCTGGTAGAAGCTTCCGTGCATTGTGGAAGTTAGCATGAATAAATTCAAGTAAGAAATAGACTAAACTATTGGCAGGGATGTATATATGAATTGGTAAATATATTGGCTGATGCTTATAAGCTTGCTTCTTTCATCATTTACCGTTATCAATACTCATACTGTCATGGGCTCGTGAAGTGGTTGCCTACTCTGTGGGCCTGTGCAAGAGCGCTGGATTGTGTGTGTATGCTTGAAATCCTTTCTCTGTGTGCCCTGGTTGTAGTCTGTTGTTAATTGAGAGCTCTTCGATAAGTTGAACTTTTAGCCATTGCCATCTCTAGTATTTACAGAACATTGGCCTTTATCCCCTCTTAGTATCTGCCGCCCTGGTTCGGTAAACCATTTGTAGCACCCGGTTGGCGCGGCTCTGCGTGTACATCAGGTGGGTGAGGATTATTGCTCTCATTCTCCCTGATTGGGGGTCCACCTCGTGATGGATAATCCTACCAAGAACACAGGGTGGTTGTTATGTCTGGTGTTACTGTTGGTCGAGGAACTCTGACTATCCTACAGGTGTTCAGGATTGCGACTTTCTGGAGTTCCTTGTAGGCGTTCGCTGGGAGACCTATTCCTGCTGGGCTGTTATGAAGGGTCTTTGGCACCATATCTGTAGTTGACATGATGACTGGGATGGTCGTTACTTCTTGCATATGCCACCTCTTTATTCTCCTGTCTTAGGTTCGTATACTTCCTGATTTTATCCCTATGGGTTTTCTGCAGGTTGCCACTGTTGGGTACTGTTATGTCAATCGGATAGGTAGCCTTTTCCTTCTTGTTCACAAGGGTTATAGCCGGGTGGGTAAAGTGCCTGCGTGACAACCCAAAGGCCGCAGGTTCGAATCCTGCCTCGGGCTTGGATCAGGGTACTGCAAAATAACCTTGTAAGGTGCATTACAGCCAAAGAAGCTGTTGCACCAATAACTAACAGAATAAAAAAAAAGAGACAAGGGTTATGTCCTGACTGTTGTGGGGGATTGTCATATCCGTTATTATGGCAAAGTCCCAGTACATCTTGTGGGTTGGAGTCTCTAGTACTGCCGGGGGTTCATACTTGTAGAACGGCACACTTTCTTCTATCAACTAGTATTTCCTTGCTAGCTTCTGATGTATTATCCTGGCTACCTAGTCGAATATGGGTGTACTCAGTCTGGGTGATCACCTTGCACCCTGCGGGGATGTGTTAGATCGTTACTGAGGCCAGATGGCCTTGTCAACATGTATCAGCAGACATTCCAGTATCCTTGGCGATGCATTTTCTATAGTTTCTTGTGTTCGTTACATGGTCTTGGATGGTGAGCATGAATCCTTCATTCTTGGAAAGAGCGTCCCGCTCGTGAGCCATGCATTGCAAGCAATTTTATCTATGTGATCTTGAAGATCATTGGAATGTCTTCTCTGCCAATCTCTTTCTACCTTCATTTATACCTCCTGGTTTGGGGGCGGGGGGAGATTCCTCCCTTAGGTTTAGTTGGGTATACTGCTTGACTATCTTCCTTATGGCCTGGTGCAGTGGTATTGTGTGTTTCTGGAAATAATCCTCCAGGTTAACTAATGCTGTCTTCTGTTTCTCAATGAGGTCTATCAGGCGACTTCCTCCTTTTCCGGGCAATTGTCAGTCTCTCCATAGCAGATTTTGGGTGGTGTTGGCGACTCCTGGTCATCAAAACCTTGTCTTTCGCATGATATCCTCCAGCTCAGTGTTAGTCCAGTCTATGACCTTGAAGGAGTATGTTAGCGCCGGGATTGCATATGTGTTTATGGCTTTAACTGTGTTCCCTATGTTTGGCTTTGCTTTCAGGAGGCTTCTGAGGGTATATTTCGCCCGGGCATGCCTTAAATTTCCTTGTACTATAACTGCTCAGCCTGCATGATCCCCGAGTATTTGCAGGCCTCTCCCTCTGCCATGGCTTCGATTTCTGTACCAGTCTGCAGCTGGTAGTTTCGGTTGACTAATTTTGCTTGGGGCAATCCGTGGGCCTTGCATTTGTCTAGACCAAATTCCATTCTAATATTGCTGAATTCTTCGGTGATCTGGAGTAGTTGCTGGAGGTGCTCAGTTCCCGAGTAGAGCTTGATCTCATCCATGTTCATCAGGTGGGTGAAGGTGAACAGGTTCTTCCTTTGAAGTTATATCCGTACTTGCTACCGTTGAGCATGGTGAATAGCAGGTTAAGTGCTAGACAAAAACCACAATGGGCTCAGGGCATCTCCCTGAAAGATTCCTCTCCTAATGGAGATTGGCCTGGTTGTGATGTTTTCGACCTTAATGGTGGTACTCCATTTCACCATCGTTTCTCTTAGGAAGTTTAATGTCATTCGACTCCTTCCCTCTTAGGGAAGGAGTCGAAGCCCTTGCGGTAATCGATATAGAGTGTGTACATGTTATGGCGCTTCTTGTACTCTTGTCCCATAACCGCGGCTTCTATGGTTAATTGCTCCTTGCATCCTCTGCTGTTTGACCATTATGTTCTGCCTCTCCAAGTGGTCTGATTTATTCCTGGTTAGGCAATAACCAAGAAGATATCAGACCGCTTGAAGAGCCAACAATCATGTACATTGTTATGGGGCAGGTGATTGGCCTATATTTTCCCGCGTTTCTTGTATCTTCGTCCTTCAGATATGTGATTACTTGAGTGAGAAACTTCAGGATTGTCTCTGGGTGCCTTATCATCGGGTGAACTGCTCTGCCAGGTGCTTGTGTGTGCAAGGGCGCTTCTACCAGTAGTTGTGGACGTTACCTATTGCTGGAGTTTGCCAGTTGTGAGAGTTCTTGTTTTACTTGTTCGCGAATCTCCCACCCTCTAGTTTCTTGTGCGTCCTTGGTTTTCTTGCGTTCTAGTTCTATCAAGGTGGCTAGACTATGTCTTACTTCTCTGTTCCATATATTTCTCCAGATCTCAATCGTCTTTTTGTTGGGTGGTCCGTTCCCGTCTACTCCGAGATTCCTGTAGATGCCTCTTATGTCCTCATCGAACATTCGGTTGTTTATTTTCCTCTGGAGCTCTCTTTTTATCGGCATAGTCTTGCTGAGTGCAAAGAGGTTCTGCTTTAATGTGTCAAACTATTCTATTCTCGGATTTTTTGTCTCGTATTTGCTGTGGACAGTCTCTTGAGGATGCTTTACACTTTTCCAATTAATTTCTTACTCCTATTGCCCCATTGGTACCGGGTCAATTGGCCTATCTTGACTCATCATCTACTGAGATCTTCTTTCCCAAGCTGATGGTTCCTTCTGTTTTCGGTTCTTCTGCTGCTGCTGGCTGGTCTCTTGCTTCTCTTCCGTTAATCCTCGTGGCTGCTACCGCAGCACAATGAACGGCTGTGTGGATGGCCTCCAGTGTTGCACCATTGCTTTCGATGTAATGCAGTATTGTGTGCCAATTGAGGTGGTCTGTGGCTCTTCACAAGGTTCTATTCGGCCTCTGCTTTAGTATCACATGAGTCTTTGTGTGGTCCATTCCTACAAATTCTGTTAGGGCCTTCCACTCGTCCTCTATTCTGGATATCATGACCTTGTGTGTTTCCACTTCAGCGCTGTGGGTTGTATTTCTTCTTACTCTTCCTCCTGTGGGTCGGTGGTGGTGTGTTCTTCCTCCTCTGGTTCCGTATTCTCTATCCTTTGTAGTTGATCGCTCATGTCCTGCTTGATTTTTTCCACGATTGCAGGAGCTATCAGGTTTTTTGTGACGATGGTCCGCTGTTCGGTGACCTGAATATCCGGGAATCGTTCCAGCCACTTTGGTATGTAGACTCGCCCTGTAAGTTTTCATATCGGTCTCCAGCTTCGTTATTTCATATGCTTGCATGATGTACGTATTCATTTAGATGCTCCACTTCATGCGTTGGCGTTTTCTTCCATCCTTGGTGGTCAGTTTCGCAGGAAGCATTTCCAGTTGGTGTGGCTGGACAGTCTTGTGGTAACCATATGGGGAATAGCACCACTGTCTTCATCGAGGGATCGTCACTGAATCTTCGAATCGACCTCCTCTGCCTAAGTCTTGAACCCGAGTGACTTTATCTTGCGTTACACGATGCATATGTATATGTAAGGGCGACTCCTAGAATGTTTATTCAACTCTGCCTCGAATCTCTGTGAAGAACAGTATCACTACAAATGGGCCAGATATGCGTGTGACGTTGGTTTGTGTGTGTTCTGTTGTTATGTTCTGACCTCTTGGCTACCCAGAAGCATCAGTCACCTGGACAGATGATTCTGGGTACTCGTCCACACCATGGGAAGGTGGGCCAATCCATGTAAAGCACGTACTGTCTCAAGAGAGACTGACCCACCTGATGTCAGAAGGTAGGCCAGTATCATCTGGGGGCCCATTCCAGAGAGGAAAAAAAACGATCACCCATGGTGCTGGTGCAATATGATTAACATTTCTCTGCGACATCATCCATCTGTGGAGGTGGACCTGTTTAGACTGAGATCTCGGGGGCAACGCCAGATGGCGCCCCAATCTGCCTCATCCGCCACTCCTACCTTGGGGTAGGTAGGTCCCTTGGAGAAACTTTCACGATATTCATTAATTGTTATAACTATTTATTATTATTCTAGTTTTATTGCTATTATTATACCGATCTGCCAGCGTGATGGAGCCGCATTTGCTTCCGCCAGGATCTTACTCGAATCCGGGTACATCAGGCTGGTAGTCCAGTGTCGTAACAACTGGTTATAACAAATTCGCAATGTGGAGAATAGTTGGTTTTTCGGAACGACTGCATCATGAACATAATTTATTATGCTCGTTTTTAAAGAAACATGGACAAAAGCTTTCCACTAATCCAGATACAGAAGGTATTTATTGCGTGTGTTCTATCATCAGTTTGCTTGTTTGCTAGACAAAGAACCTGAATTTCCTAGAGAAAAAACATGTTTCCCCTCGCCTGAGCCGGACTAACTGAACCACATCATGAAAATGACACCTAAAAAATTCTTGGCGTCATTGACGGGATTCGAACTCGGGTGTTTTCCACCCGGTGTGCGGTGGACGGTGATAATATCAACTGTGCTACCCATGTGGGCCTAGTGTGTGAAAGAGCGTGATTCTATTAATTCTGGTACCTACAAGGAGGTGTGTGTGTGTTTTCAATCTATTTTAGACTGGGAAGAAAAGTATAAAAGTTTTGGGAAACTTTGGTTAAATAAACTTAGTTCACTTGAGCTTATTAACTTACAGAAACCAATCTGATAGCTCACATCTGGTGAGTAAGGGCTTGGCACACCGAGGGTCCTGAGCTGAATATCATCATTCTTCTTTCTTGATGATTCCAGAGGCGGACTTGGTCTAGGCAGATTGGGCAACTGCCTAGGGCCGTAAATTTTTAGAGTCCGTAAAACGGTTTTATTGTACATTTTTTCAATGTTTTAAATAAATTTATAATGTTCCACTTGTTTCGCGCCGATCAAGACCTGTATTTTTATATTTAATAATAGAAGACTTTTTAACCATTCATGATTCCCTTCTACTTCGACATTCTCTCTCGCTCTCTCAGGATAGTTCATAATTTTTTTTTTGGCTGGTGCAGCGTAAGCATCAGGCTTCCTTGCACCCTATGAATAATAATAATAATAATAAATTTAGACGGCAAACACTACAATGATCTCCATCAAGATCACAGATAAAATTGCTTCCAATGCATGGCTCACGAGCGGGAAGCTCTTCCTCGAGACTGAAGGATTCATGCTCGCCATCCAAGACCAGGTAATGAACACCAGGAACTATAGAAAATATTTCTCCAAAGAACCTGGAGTGTCTGATGACACGTGTCGACAATGCCACCTGCCCTCAGAAACGATCCAACACATCACTGCAGTATGCAAGGTGACCACCCAGACTGATTACACTCATAGACACGACCAGGTAGCCAGGATAATACATCAGAAGCTAGCAAAGAAATACTAGTTGGTTGAAGAAAGTTTACCGTACTACAAGTACGAACCACAGCCAATGCTAGAGACCCATACCCACAAGCTGTACTGGGACCGTGCCATAATAACGGATAAGACCAGACCGGGCATTACCCTTGTGGACAAGATGGAAAAGGCTATTACCTGATTGAGATAGCGGTGCTGAACACTAGCAATGTCCAGAAAACCCATGAGGAAAAAATCTGAATCAGGGAGAAATAACATAAGAACAATAATAAAGGGGAGCGATGGCCCAGTGGTTAAGAAACTGGAATACCAGCTTGATGGACCCGGGTTCGAATCCCTCCTTGATGGAAGCGAACAGCGACTCTATTACGCTGGGAGACCGATATAATAATATTAAAAACGATGATAAAAAAAACCGCGAGTTACCACATCGGACTTACTTTCCCCAAGTACGGAGTACCTGCTGATGCATATGTTGGCGCCACCTGGTGTTACTCGCGAGAACAAAAACCACTGGACATAAGCATAAGCTAAACATCCAATTCCATAGATGGATGATGTCGCAGACATTATTCATACTGCATCGAATGTGGAGCGGGATAAAGTCACTCGCGTTCAGGTCTTAGAGGGGTCGGCTCGAAAAGTTCGAGCAAGACGGTGGAGCAAGTGGCGCTGTCCCCGGTAAGGCTACCACAAGAGAAAGGCAACACCATCCAGCCCCACCAATTGAAAGTGCTTCATTCGCAACTGCGCTAAAGACCACCCAGGAAGGAAGAAAGCGCCAATACATGAAGTGGAACATTGAAATGAATACATACATCATGCGAGCACACTATAAAATAACCAGGCTAGAGACCGATATGACAATGTACAAATCGCGACTACATGCAAAGTGCTTGGAAATATACCCGGATATTCAGGTCACCGAACAGCGATTAGCAGACCAAAGGAGGACCATCGTCACGAAGAACCTAATAGCTCCTGCCAAATAATGCCACATTACCTTGACAACAATGGTTCAACACTGGAGGCTATCCACACAGCCATATACTGTGGTGCCATAGCAGTTACCAGGATTAATGGAAAAGAAACTAGAGATCACCAGCAGAAGAACCGAAAACAGAAGGAACCGCCCTCTTGGGAAAGAAGATTTCAGCAGAAGATAGAAGAATTAAGAGTCAAGATCATATCAAGTACCAACAGGGCAATAGGAGTAAGAAATTATTTGGAAAAGTGAAGAGCATCCTCAAGAGAGACAGCGTCTCCACAACAAACATGAGACAAAAAAATCAGAGAATAGGCAAGTATAATAATAATAATAATACCGAGCTGGAGGATATCATGAGAAAGGCAAGGACAATGATAACCAATCAGGGAGAAATAATATAATAGCAAGAATAATAATAATAATGATAACACAGCACCAGTCCATGAAGAAGATAGAAATCCCCCACTCAACCTAAGCGGCGAAATCCCTCCTGCCCAGACGGTAAAAAAACCGAAGTTAGAAAGATGGGCAAAGAAGACACTCCATGGCAGACACTACAATGACCTCCATCAAGGTCACATCGATAACATTGCTTCCAATGCATGGCTCACAAGCGAGACGCACATCCCTGAGACTGAAAGAATCATGCTGGCCATCCAAGACCAGGTAATCTACACCAGAAACTATGTAGACGTATAGTATCTTATGTAGGACGGCACCTGAACCAAAGTTCAACTCCGTCTTTTTACACTGTGATGGTTACAGAGCACTGTAACAGGCCAGAAGTGTGTGTAACGTTATGTTCGTTCAGTGTGTGTGTGTGTTGTGTTGTTTAGTTGTTTCTGGCCGTATTTTCACCAGGCAGGCGATCACCTGGAAAGCCTGCCCAGTGCCCGTCTAAACCACGGGGAGGTAGGGCACAACTGCGCAAGGACTATGGCCAACCTCAACAGTCAAGTACTGAATGTCCAAAGAGGGTTTGGACATTCAGACATTCATTCCAGAAGAAATAAGGATGAGAATAGGATAAAGTAAAAAACATAATAATAAATAAAAAAGGAGAAAAAAAATAAAACAATAATAAGAAAAAAAATATAATAATAATAAAAAAAATATATAAATAAAAAATAAATAAATAAAATAAAATAAAATCTTTATCCATTTCTTGCCCACGTCTTTATGCAGTGCTGCCCAAAGTGGTCCACAAAGAGAAAAGGTGCATTGTCAAACAGAAGTAGTAATGTCATTCAATCATGATCGGCAGGAACAAGTTCTAGATATAATTCTGAATTGAATTCTGTTAATCTGGAGTGGTGTCAGAAGTCCCTGATCGATGACGGTATCACTGAGCAGAGGAAGGATTTAGTTGAAGAGAGTCTTGATAAAGGATGACTCAGAAAAGTGCAGCATCTGTTAAAATCTTTGCGTATTCTTGAAAACCTCAACAATTTTGTATATGACGTCATCAGGACGATGAGGCAACGCACAGTTGTATTATGATTTATGATGTTTTCAGTTTAATTTCTTGAATTAACATTGAGGTTGAGAGCCTTTCTGCGATTAAAAGCAGCATTGCAGAAGGTTTGAAGGGCCTGGAAATTGTTGACAGAAATGAGTATCTTCTTCCCTCTGGGACACAAGTTTAGTACTGTCGCCTTAAGAGCCGATCTTAGATTGTCGTAAATGGAGCATTCAAAAAGTACGTGAAGAGAGTCTTCCGGTAGCCCACATCGACATGAGACTGTATTGGAAAGTATAGAAAATCCATTGCAAAGGAGCCCGGAATATCAGTTGACACATGTCGACAATGCCACCTGGCCTCACAAACAATCCAACACATCGCCGCGGGGTGTAAGGTGACACCCAGACTGTGTACACTCATAGCCACGACCAGGTAGCCAGGATAACATCAAAAGCTAGCAAGGAAATACTAGATGACCAAAGAAAGTGTACCATACTACAAATATGAACCCCAGGCAGTACAAGAGACCCGAACCCACAAACTGTACTGGGACCGCGCCATAATAACGGATAAGATCATCCCGCAGAACAGACCGGACATAACCCTTGTGGACATGATGGAAAAGGCTACCTACCTGATTGACATAGTGGTGCCGAACACTAGCAATGTCCAGAAAACCCATGAGGAAAAAATTAGGAAGTACACGAACCTCAGACATGAGATCAAGGAGATGTGGCATATGGAACAAGTATCAACCATCCCAATCATCGTGTCAACCACCGGTATGGTACCAAATTCTCTAGATAGCAGCCTAGCAGCAATAGGTCTCCCAGAGAACTTGGTAGCAGTACCCGTCACGGAATGGAATCCCCCAATCAGGGAGAAATAATATAAAAGCAACAACAATAATAATAATAATAATAATAATAATGGGCGAGATGTCCTTGTGGTTACGACACTGGAATACCAGCCTGATGGACCCAGGTTCGAGTACCGCCTTGGCAGAAGCGAACGCGGCTCAATCGCGATGTGAGACAGGTATAATATTAGTAATTAAATTAGAATATAAATAAATTAATTAATTAATAGTATTAAAAATTAAAATATTTAAACATCGTTAAAGTTGCTCCAAGGGACCTACCTACCCAAGGCTGGAGTGGCGGCTAAGGCAGATTGTGGCGTCATCTGTCGTCACTCCCGACAACTACCACTGGACATAAGCCGAAGCTAAACAGATCCACCTCTATAAATGGATGATGTCGCAAAGAAATATTAATCACACTGCATCGAGTTTGGCGCAGGATAAAAAAAAATCAAATTATTATTTTAGGGTTACCCGTAATTAAATACATTAACCCGTATGTAAATTGCGTATGTTCTATGGTTGATTTGCCTGTTTTGCTGGACGAAAAAACCCCAGTTACTCGGGAGAAAAACCTTGCTATCTACGCCTGAGACCAACTAACTCAGCCACTGAGTAAAAAAAGCCCATTAAAGTTCCTCACGTCATCGACGGGATTCGAACCCAGGCCTTTTCCACCCGGTGTGGGGAGGACGGTGACAATACCACTGTGCTACCCGCGCAGACTGGTGCAGGATAAAGTCACTCGCGTTCAGGATTTAAGCGGAGGGATTCCGTTCGAAAAATTAGAGACAGTGGAGCTGCTGTTGTTGGGGTTTAAAGTGCAATGGCTACTTAGGCCATATTGCACTTATGGAAGTGGTGCATACTGTCTGCTTTTGTTGATTTGGAAGCAGTTAAATACGGTTGTACAATCTTATTCGTTTTAGAAAGGAGAAGAATTCTGCGAGATTTGAATTTTCTCCTATGATATGGCAAAGAGACAAAGGTTCCTTTAAATTTGACAGAGAACTGAAAGACATTAAGCGAGCATTATTATATAGGGTACAGTCCAGAAGTATGTGTTTGACTGTGAGTGGTGTATGACAATGATTACACTGGGGAGGATCATTTCCTGACAAAAGAAACAGATGGGTTAAATGAGTATGACCGATTCTGGCTCTGGCTAGAATTACTTCTTCTTGTTTGTTTGCTATAAAGCTAGAAGCCCATAATTTTGGTAAGGGTTTTATTTGGCGTAGTTTATTATGGAGTTGTGTTTGCCACTGAAGAGTCCATTGATCCTTACATATTCTTTGTATATTCATTTTATAATCTGTGACGGGAACTAGCGAATTCATTGGGGCTGGGTTGGATGGATTTTTGGCAGCATCATCTGCAATTTCATTCCCTGGTATTCCGGTATGGCCTGGGATCCAGCAGAAGATAACCTTTTGCTGATGCTCTCTAAGACGTATCAACTGTGTTTTGATGAGCTTTAATATCGGGTGAGTAGGCGGGGAATTGTTTTGCAATGCTAATATGGAACCTTGTGAGTCTGTGTATATTATGCTCTTTTCAGTTGACATATGGAAGACATTTTCTAATGCAAGGTTTATGGCAAATAATTCAGTTGTGTAGCTACTACACTCTGTCGGAAGAGATTGAGAAATTATTTTATCAGGGAGTACCACTGCTGCACCCGATCCACTCTCAGACTTCGATCCATCTGTATATATTTTAGCGAAGTCAGGATAATGTTGAGCATGTTCAATGTGTAGCTGTTGGAAGGAAACGTCTGATAGAGAGTGTTTACCCCACTGGTGGAAATACTTGTCACAACATGGCATGATGACAGACCATGGAGGGTCAGGATCTTGCATGATTTTATCGAAGTGTATATCCCAATCTTCTGTTAGATGTTTTAGCCTAATACCAGCAGGCCGAACTGTCTGTGGTTTATTTCTATACAGGGTCATATACAGCGGATCATGAAGAATTGACCAATTAGGATGGGTTCTCTGGCTTTGGATCTTGATTGCATAGTTTAACAGCAACATCTTTCTCCTGATATTTAGAGGAGGTTCATGGGCTTCGATATATAAACTTTGCACTGGAGATGTTCTGAACGCACCTAATGCTGATCTAAGAGCTGAATGTTGAATAGGGTTGAGGCGAGATAAAACACTCTCCCTAGCAGAATCGAAAACAGGCGCCCCGTAGTCCAGGCGTGATCTAATTATGGTTCTGTATAGGTGAAGCAGGCTGTAACGATCTGCTCCCCACGTTGTCGCTGATAAAACTCTGAGTATGTTCAGTTTCTTTTGACAGTTTGTCCGGAGATATTCAACTTGTTTTTGGAAGTTTAACTTGCTGTCGAAAAACAATCCTAGTAGATGAATACAATTAGTTATGGGAAGAGGATGGTTATTCAAGTGGAGCTCGGGCCCAGGATGCATATTGCGTCTGTTACAGAAGTGTATGGCAGCAGATTTCTGGCTGGAGAGTCCATAACCATTTTGTGTCATCCATGTCACGATGCGATTAATTGATATTTGTAGCTGGCGTTCAATATAATGCATGTTTTGAGAATGACAGGATATTGAGAGATCATCTGCGAAAAGGTACGAATCTACAGTTTTCGGAATGAGTTCAATTATATGGTTCATTCTCATTGCAAATAAAGTCGCACTGAGAACCGACCCTTGCGGAATTCCTTCTTCTTGGGTAAAGATCTTAGAGAGGGTTCCCCGGTAACGAACTTGAAAGGATCTCTGGTGTAGAAAATGTTTGATAAAGTATGGTAAATTACCTCTCAGGCCAAGAGAATGTAGATCTTTTAAGAGGCCGAATCGCCATGTAGTGTCAAAGGCTTTCTCAACGTCAAGACAGACCATTGCGAGATGTTCCTTCTTGACGAAGGCATTTCTAATGTTTGTCTCGGTTTTGATCATGAGATCCAGTGAAGATCGATTTTTCCGGAATCCAAATTGGTTGTTGTGAATCAAATTTTGGGACTCCAGAAACCAAGTGAGACGGCGATGTAACATTTTCTCGAGGGTTTTGCTTAGACAGCTGGTAGGGGATATTGGTCTGTAATTTTGCGGAACAGAATGATCTTTACCGGGCTTTGCAATTGCTAGTACATAAGAATGACTCCAGGAACTTGGGAAGGTATGTTCGGAAAAAATTCGATTGAAAAATATAAGCAGTAGTGAGAGTGATCTCTGATCCAAATTTCGCAGCATTACATAGTATATCCCATCTGGACCAGCAGCACTGTTTCTTGAGTTGTTAAGGGATTGTTGCAGCTCAAGCATGGTAAATGGTTTATTATAAGGTAATGCGGAATTGTCAGTGAAATTTAGTCTGGATTTCTCTGCAATTGTTTTAAGTTTTTGAAATGTTTGATCATAGGCGATAGAAGAGGACAACTGAGAAAATGTGGTTCCGAGTGCATTTGATATTTCTTTAGGAGTAGTAAGCTCCTGTCCATTCCAGGTCAGTAGTGGGGTGGATAAAGGAGGGAATTTACTGTTTAAACATTTTATTTTTCTCCAGATTAATCGATATCAGTATTTTTATTTACTGATGAGGCGAATTTTATCCAATTTTCTTTTTTCGCTTTACGTCTGATGAAACGGGCTTTTGCTCTGAGACGTTTATAACTAATAAGATTGGAGGTGGTTGGTTGTTTGCGGAAAAGGTTCCATGCTTTGTTTTTCTCTTTTTTCGCATGATTGCAGTCTTCATTCCACCAGTAATTTGTTTTTCGTCTATTTCTTACTTGATATTGAGGAATGGTAGCGGATGCAGCAGACAGAATTTGATTTGTGATGTGCTTAGTAACACTGTCGATGGAACAGGACTGAATAATGTAGTTGTCAAATGATATGTGTGCTCTGTATTTTGTCCAGTCAGCTCTTGAAAATTTCCATTTCATTGGATTTTCTGTTGGGAAGGAACAGGGTGTTTGAATTTTGCAGATTATGGGATAGTGGTCACTGCTATAAGGATCGCTTAGAGTTACCCACTCTATACTTGGGAAGAGGATTGGGGAACAAATGGTAAGGTCTATTGTAGAAGTTGAACCTGTAGGGAGATGAATATATGTGGGAGTGCCAGTATTTAGTAAAGTTAAATTTTGCCTGTCTATCAACATTTCAATAAGCTTCCCTCGTTTGTCTGATATAGGGGAACCCCATATTGGATGGTGAGCATTAAAGTCTCCTAGGATACAAAAGGAAGACGGTAACTGCAAGACAAGATCTTCGATTTCTTGAATGGTATATTGATGATTTGGTGGAAGATAGATTGAAACCAGTGTCAGTGTAATACCATTTACAACGCGAGCGGCAACAGCTTCTAAGGAGGTTTGTAAATGGATGCGTCTGGAGGGGATGCTTGAATCCACGAGTATTGCTACTCCTCCGTGAGCACTGTTAGTGCCAGCTCTGTCTTGTCTGAACATAGTATAATTTTTTATTTTGATTGAGATCTGAGGTGTCAAATTCGTTTCCTGCAAGCACATTGCAAGAGGTTTGTGGTGGTGAATTAATTCATGGATATCATCGATATTACTGCGAAGGCCTCTACAGTTCCATTGGATGATCTGTTCCACTATTTAGATTTGTAAGATGGAGATGAATCCGTCTGCTTTTTATTAGTGGGTTGTTTGTGGCGATCCAGCTTAGGTTTTTCTTTTCTGGGGAAGTTGGGGCGTGCTGAATTATTGTAATCTTCCATTTCACCATCTGCATGTAATTTAAGAAGGTCTTGGGTAATCGTATCATCAGTATCCATCCTTGTTGAGGGTGGTTGATTAACCTCGACAGGATCTGATTTTTGCAGTTTTTCTGTTACTTGGGTTGTGACCTGGGTTGGAACCGTAAGGGGTGTATTCATATATTGATCTACTGTGTTTGGCTTTGATGTAGGCTGGGTCGATAGAACTGATCGAGCCCAGTCTGCAATCGATTTATCTGGAGAGAGTGACACTTCCGTCTGACATGCTACTGATTGGTGAGAGTGGATAACCGAGGCATAAGAGCTATTTGGCATGGTCAGTTTGATTTGTTTCCTAGCTTCTTGATAGGAGACTTTATTTTCAGTCTTATATTTTTGTATTTTCTTGCCTATCTTCCAGAGATCACATTCTTTAGCGTATGCTGGATGGCTTCCCCTGCAGTTAGGGCACTGAAGAGTTTGTGCTTTGCATTCTGACTGGGTATGAGTTGTGGAGCCACAGTTTGGGAATGTTGAAACGCCACGGCATGCTGTCTGGGAGTGTCCAAATTTCTGGCATTTGTAGCATCTTAAGGGATTTGGGATAAAGGGTCGAACACGGCAATTTAAGTAACCTGCTTTGACTGATGCTGGTAGATTCGGTGAATTGAAGGTTAGAATTATGTTACGTGTTGGGACTAAGGTACCATCTTTTCGTATCATGATTCTTTTTGCTTGAGTTACATTTTGTGTCTTTAGTTCCTGTACTATTTCTTCTTCGGACACGTTCAGTAGATCCCACTCAGTAATCACTCCCTTGGACGAATTCAGGGTGTTATGTGGAGTGACTTGTATTGGAATTCCGCTTAAAGTGGTGAGTTTCAATAGTTGATCAGAATGTCTTGGGAGAGAAGTCTCTATTAGCAAGTCCCCGGATTGGAGACGTTTCACCATTTTTGGTGATGCTGCTGCATGTTCCAGACATCGTTGGATTATGAAAGGGGAGAGCTTGCTAACAGGCTGTGCCGACAGAGAATGGATAATCAGGAAGGCTGGTGATTCCTGTCTGCCTGCATCTTTTTTCATTCTCTTCGAGGTAGAGAAGTCATGGTCGGGTTGATGATTGTCATATTGAGCACTCTTGGGCTCTATACGTGGAAATTCATTGGTTTCCATTACTGCTCCTTTTAGCCCCCAGGTTACCGGCCCCGCCACGTGGAGGCAGGAGCGGTGCCACCAGTGACCAAGCGATAAAGGTTAGTGGTTAGTGTGTTAGAAAAGTAGTTATATATACAAAAGAAAGGTGTCTTTCCTTTCTTGTAGGAGGCTTCCTTCTTTATTTAACAAGAGCCAGAAAATAAATAACTTTGAAAGTAAAGCCTTTGAAAATCTCTTTAACAACTTCTCTTTAGAAAAACGCTTTCAAATTCGCTTTGCAAATCGCTAGATCACTCGCTTGGCACTCGGGGCCAGACAGTGGAGCGAGCGACGCTGACTCCCGTATGGCTACCACAAGAGAAGGGCAAGACCATCCAGCCCCACCAACTGGAAGTGCTTCCTGTGCAACTGCGCTAGTGACCGCCCTGGAAGGGAGAAAACGCCAACGCATGAAGTGGGGCATCGAAATGAATACGTACATCGTGCAAGCATACTACGAAATAACGAAGGTGGAGACCGATATATCAACTTACAGGGCGAGACTACATACAGAGTGGTTGGAACGATTCCCGGATATTCAGGTCACCGAACAGCGAATCGCGGACCGGAGAAGGACCATCGTCATGAGGAACCTGATAGCTCCTGCAATCTTGGAAAAAATCAAGCGTCAGAGGTCAACTACAAAGTATAAAGAATATGGAAGGAGGAAGAACATACCAACACCGAACCAGACAAGGAAGAGCAAGAAGAAATACAACCCACAGCAGCTGAAGTTGAAACAGACGAGGTCACGATATATAGAATAGAGGACGAGTGGAAGAAGGCCCCAACAGAATTCGAAGGAATGTACCCCACAAAGACTCACATGATACCGAAACAGAGGCCGAATAGAACTTGTGGAGAGTTACAGACCACCTGATTCGGCACATAATACCGCATTACCTCGACAGCAGTGGTGCAACACTGGAGGCCATCCACACAGCTGTGTATTGTGCTGTGGTAGGAGCCATGAGATTTAACGGAAGAGAAGGGAGAGACCGAAAACAGAAGGAACCACCAGCTTGGGAAAGAAGACTTCTTCAGCAGAAGATGGAAGAATTAAGAATCAAATTCATATCAAGTACCAACGGGGAAATAGGGGTAAGAAATTAATTGGAAAAGTGAAGAGCATCCTCAAGAGAGACAGTGTCCACAGCAAACATGAGACAAAAAATCAGAGAAAAAGCGAGTATAATAATACTAATAATACCGAGCTGGAGGATATCATGAGAAAGGCAAGGTCAATGATGACCAAGAGCCGCCAACACCACTCGAAATCTGCCGTGGAAAGATTGACAATTGCTCGGAAAGAAGGAGGAAAGGGCCTGATAGATCTCATTGAGCAACAGAAGACAGCGATAGTTAACCTGAAGGATTACTTCCAGAAACACACAGCAACACTCCAACAAGCGGTATATCCGATTTGTTTGGGAGCCAAGAGTCTCCCTCCAACCAGGAGACACAAACGGAACTAGAAAGATGGGCAGAGAAGACACTCCATGGAAGACATTACAATGATCTCCATTAAGATCACATATAAAAAATTGCTTCCAATGCATGACTCATGACCGGGACGGTCTTTCCCAAGACTGAAGGATTCATGCTCACCATCCAAGACCAGGTAATTCACACCAGGAAGTATAGAAAATGTATCATCGAGTGTTCGATGACACACGACGATACTACCTGGGCTCAGAAACGATCCAACACATCACCGCGGGATGCAAGGTGATAACCCAGACTGAATATACTCATAGACACGACCATGTAGCCAGGATAATACATCAGAAGCTAGCAAGGAAATACCAGTTGATCTCTGCGCGTGTAGCACAGTGATATCGTCACCGTCCTCCCCACACCGGGTGGAAAAGGCCTGGGTTCGAATCCCGTCGATGACGCGAGGAACTTTAATGGGCTTTTTTCACTTCGTGGCTGAGTTAGTTGGTCTCAGGCGTAGATAGCAAGGTTTTTTTCCCCAGTAACTGGCATTTTTTTCGTCCAACAAAACAGGCAAATCAACTATAGCACATACGCAATTTACAGACACAAAATACGTGTTAATGTATTTAATTACGGGCAACCCTAAGATAATAATTTGATTTGATACCAGTTGATCGAAGAAAGTGTGCCGTACTACACATACGAATCCATGGCAATACTATAGATCCCAACCTTCAAGCTGTACTAGGACCGTGCGCCATAATAATCAATTGTACAGTCCCGCGAAACAGACCGGACATAATCCTCGTTGGCAAGAAGGAAAAGGCTACCTATCTGATTGACATAGCGGAACCCAACATTGGCATCCTGCAGAAAACCTATGGGGAAAAAATCAGGACGTACACGAAGCTAAGACAGGAGATAATAGTAGCAGTGGCATGTGATGCAAGAAAGCAAGATGCGTACTACACATACGAATCCATGGCAATACTATAGATCCCAACCTTCAAGCTGTACTAGGACCGTGCGCCATAATAATCAATTGTACAATCCCGCGAAACAGACCGGACATAATCCTTTTTGGCAAGAAGGAAAAGGCTACCTATCTGATTGACATAGCGGAACCCAACATTGGCAACCTGCAGAAAACCTATGGGGAAAAAATCAGGAAGTACACGAAGCTAAGACAGGAGATAATAGTACCAGTGGCATGTGATGCAAGAAAGCAAGTGTATGAGCTTAAGCAGCATCAGCCAAAAAAAAAAAATTACAAAACAATTCCCTCTAAATGTTTGTCCAGTTCCTCCTTAAATTTATTTATCCTATCAACTTCCACAATGACAGATGAAAGTTTGTTCCACCAATTAACCACCTGCTGGCTAAAGGCAAATTTCCGCACATCTGTTCTACATCTGTCTTTCCTCAATTTGAATTTATGCCCTCTTAGGTTCGTTATCCGAACAAGTGGAAGAATCCCACCAGAATTCAGTGTGCTCAAACCATTCAAAGCCTTATACACTCTCAATAAAATCACCTGGCAGGTGCCTAGTCTCCAGCTGCTGCAATCTGCAGAACTTAAGCCTCTCTTGGTAAGAGGATGCCTTCATTCCCCTCATCAATCTTGTTGCCCTTCTTGTACACGCTGAAGCAACTCTACATCCTTCCTATAATGAGGCCTCCAGACCTGTATGCAGTACTGAAGGCGTGGCCTGACCATTGCCTTATACAGAGGGACAATCACCTCCTTTTCCCTGCTAGCAAAATTTCTGTATATCATTGACAGAACCCCATGACCTGCCCCAGCAGCCTGGCTGCATTGTTCAGACAACTTCATATCTGACTGCACAACTACTCCCAGGTCTTTTTCATTTTCTACCACCTTAAGTGTTGTACCACACACCTGGTATGTTTCTGTGGGGTTAATTCTACCCATATGCAGTACTTTGCATTTGTCAAGGTTAAACTTCAGTTGCCGCTGCTCAGCTCATCTGCCCAAATTTTCTAGATCCTGTTGCCGTAGCACACTGCCATTACTGTCATTAACAACCCTGCCAACCTTTGTATCATCTGCAAAGTTTGACACTAAGCCTAATATACCTTCATCAATATCATTGATAAATATACAAAACAACAGTGGACCCAACACCGAACCCTGTGGGACTCCACTAATAACATTAGTCCACGAAGAGCAGCACCCATTGATTACCACCCTCTGTCTTCTTCCACTCAACCATCCTTTTATCCATTGTAGAGATCAAAGAGATGTGGCATATGCAACAAGTAACGACAATCCCGATCATCCTGTCAACCACAGGTATGGTGCCGGAGACCCTACATAACAGCAGCAATAGGTCTCCCAGCGAATACATACAAGGAACTCCAGAAAGTCGGAATTCTGAACACCTGTAGGATAGTCAGAGAGTTCCTCTGAGAACGCCTGTAGGATAGTCAGAGCATTCACAACAGTAACACCAAACATAACAACAACCCCCCCCCCCCCTGTGTACTTGTTAGCAATACCCATCACGAGGTGGAACCCCAACCAGGGAGAAAACTAATATGAAAGCAATAATAATAATAATACAGCATACGACACGATCACGTGTTGCCTATTTGATTGGTTGTCTGTGCTGTAATGAAAAACTGACTGAATCCCATCGATATTTAATTACAGTCGCCTATACACCGGAACTCTGTGTACTGGAACTACTTGGATGTTAATTGAGTCTTAGTGAGGTGTGTGTTATTTATTTACGTTAGTTATGTGGAATTTGGCAACTGTTTGTCAAGATTTCTATAATGTGAAGTTATTTGTTTAATATACAGTATATATATATATATATATATATACACACACTAATTCCCTACAGATAAATACCATTTAATTAAATAAAATCGACCAATATATATATATATATATGTAATAAGTAATATAAAGGCAATATGAAAAAAAAAAGTGCTTAAAAAAAAAAGGTGAAGAAATAAAATAGTTTAATAATACTAATAATAAATTCCATTTGTTAGCTTAATGTCAGGAGTACCATACAAATACAGAGGTAACATAATACAAACATCACATTTTCCGTATTGCACAGAGTAGTAAGATACTATTCTGACTGATTTTATATTATGCGACGTGTTCGATATTGCGTTAACAACCATGTACGTTTGCAGTTATCTTTCTATTTCTTTATTTTTACTGTTCGTAATATTTTAACAGTTTATATGTATAAGGCTCATACAGATTAACTAACGCATTACAACGTATTTAAGCTTTTAAAACCTATTTGAAAGAATCAAAAATCGCTCTCGAATTCTTGCAATGATAGAAAACTATGCTATCGTGGTTTTTCAGTTGTCAGAGATAGTTATAATGTTTGAATGCCTTTTGGGGAGTTTTAGGAGAATAACAAAAGGAACGTTTTTTTTTATTCTAATTGATACCCCCTTTTGTGACATAGCCGTGAATGAAATCCAATTTTTTTTTTTAAATTGAAAAAACAAAATTGATGTAATACGCAGTTACGGCACCCGTTTGAGAATTTGTCAGTAAATTGTTTGGCAAAAATTCAGATCTTGGGCCACTCTCCATACTTCTACTAAAAGTCAGGAAGAAAGTGGTGATAGGCAGGTGCCACTCACTGTTTTCCCCTGGCCTCCTAAGTTTACATGCCTAGGGTGTTTATCCTCCCACTTGCCGCTGTTTTAAAATCTCGAACACAGTTTTCCGATTTCTAGCTGGATGGGGAGGGATAAACACTTTACCTAAGCTAAGCACACCCCCACCTCGGCAACACAAAACAATCAGAAACAAAATGCATTCACAATAATCATTCCATCACAGAACTTGACTGTCCAATCGCCCTGTTCTAAGACCACATCCACTGTGTGAAGACAAGTGGTACCCAAATAATAGATTTTAGCCAATTGTTTTTTTTTTTTTTTTTGCCCAGTAACGTGAAACAATCACTTGATGTGCTTTTGCAGTTTGGTATATTTAATTTAATATACTACTGGATTGTTTACATCTAGTTCTGTAGTATTGGACCTGTAAATATTTCTATATGATATAGCTCACCCAAGCAAATCAATCCTCTGAACCTCCATGCGCATGACCAAATTGGCTCTTTTTCATTATCCGAAATGGGGACGTTTAGTGCAAATGGGTTCATGTTAATTCCTTTAGTAAACGAATTGTTAATTACTTGAATTCATCCCAGGGGATCACATCTGGTGAGTATGGGCATGGCACACCCAGGGTCCTGAGCTGGATATCATCATTCTTCTTGGTGTTTCTCTCTCTCTCTGGGTAATTCAGAACATTTTTGTTTTTTTTGTTTGGTGTGGCATAAGCCTTAGGCTTCCTTGCACTATATGGCTGATAATAATAATAATACATCAACACTCACTGTTTGGGGAATTCAAAGTGCTCAACTGGAATGAAACACTTTTTTTTCTTTTTTTTTTTTTTTTTAAGAAGACTTTATGTATGACAGACAAAACAAAATTTTTAGTGTCAAGAGCAACTTTTTGAGTTTCATCAAACTTTTCCATTGATTTTGTTCAAAGATGAGTAATATAAGACCTTGCATTAGTAGAGGACCAACACTGATAGAATCCATGTTATTGATCATTCATCAAATGAAAGGTTTAGAGATAGCTCCCAGCTGATGGATTTTCCATTACTTTAGAAAGAGTAGAGATTAGTGAAAATGGGACAATAACTGGTTGGATAAGAAAGTGCAAAAATGGTGACTCACAGGAGTGAGCACAGGTTTTGAGAACACTTGAAGAAATGCCATTAAGACCTGGAGTTTTTTCTTTGCATCAGATTGTTCAGAATTTTTCTAACATCCTTCTGTTGAAAGATCACAGGAGATATTGAGTGGAATGTAGGTAGTAGCCTACTGAGCTTTGTTATATGCTGTGTCATGTGAGTACTTGGTGGGTCGCACTGGTTCCACTCATACATTGCATAATTGATATCTGGAATCTTTTCCATTTGTTTTTTTACAAAAAATATAAAGGAAAGCTCACCCTTTACACTGAACTCTTAGACCTACAGGTCTCTTCAATTATTCTCTTTAGATCCAGGATCAAGACTGAGTTGCATTTTAATTTCTCTAAAAGAATTGTTACTTAATTTATGGTATGTTGGAGACTGACTATGAACTTCTTAATATTCATACCTTCTGTGCTTGTAACAATGTTTATCAGAGGAAATGGATCTTGGTTTTCTTACAAGAGAGAAAAATAACTGGATCACTTTTAACTTGAATTCAAGTTAAAAGTGATCCAGTTTGCAAAAGTGAATGGAAATTGTGCTGCTGAATTTAAGTTTGGTCCTCTTCCAACTGAGAAAACAATCCGAGACTGGCTACAGGAAGAAGAAACCCTACTGAAAATGCCACGGCAGAAGGCCATGAGAGGCAAGTCAGCAAAATGGCCTGATTTAGAGAGGGAATTGAATATATGGATTGAAGAGCAAAGGGCAATTGGAATTCCTGTGTCCACAAAGATAGTTCAGCATGAGGCAAGAAGAACTGCTGATGAAAAAGAAGTTACTGAGTTCAAAGGAGAACACAATTGGTGCTTCAGGTTCATGAAATGGAATGGACTAAGCATGCGTACACGCACCAGACTTGTCCAAAAGATGCCTGAAAGCTATGAGCAGAAGGTCCTTGAATTTCATCGTTTTGTCATTCAATGTCAGAAGACACATCAGTTTGATTTGGGACAGATTGCAAATGTGGATGAAATCCCCCTTCAATTTGATGTCCCAAGTAACAGAACTGTTGATAAGAAGAGGGTGAAAACTGTAACTGTGAATACAAGTGGACACGAAAAGAGCCATTATACAGTTGTTCTAGCTTGTTGTGCCGACGGAACCAAGCTGCCTCTTATGCTGATTTTCAAACGCAAAACAATGCCAAAAGAAGACATTCCTCGAGGAGTGATTGTCCACGTTCATGACAAGGGTTGGATGGATCAGGATGGGATGAAGATCTGGTTTGAGAAAGTTTGGAGCAGACCAGGTGGCCTCTTACGCAAACCTACCCTATTGGTGCTTGATCAGTTCAGGGCACACAACAAAAAACACAAAGAAGATTGCTGCAGAGCAAAAAACGAAACTTGCCATCATACCTGGAGGCTTGACATCCCAGCTCCAGCCACTTGATGTCAGCATTAACAAACCCTTCAAAGCTGCCATGAGAGACGAATGGAACCAACTATAGGAGAAGTTTGTACCTGGGGGAAAAGATCCTGGGATAATATCAAGATTGAGATCGTTGTCAAGTCATTTAAGAAGTGTGGCATTTCAAATGCCATAGATGAAACTGAGGACAAGGCAATCAGTGATTCATCATCAGACACAGATGAGGACAAGCTAATGGATGGGAGTTTTGACAGTGATGAGGAGTTGTATGAATTTTATGATGAATAAAACTTGAGTTCAATAACTTTATGAAATACATTTTTTTTTCAAATTTCGGGCCCCAAATTTAAGGTCCGTCTTATACATGGGGAAATACGGTATATGCCAATGCATTAATTTTTCCCTGCCTTTTTTCACTGCTTTTGGTTAAATTTTTTTTCTCGCTTCAGATTAAAATTATTTTTCAAAAATTTTTTATGAGAATTCAAAATCATCACAAAGTTTCTAATACATTTTATATCCGAAATGGCGACAATCTTGATATTGTTATTTTTGATGTACAATTTCAACAATTGGTTCTTGAAAAAGACTCTTGAGATTGTACGTTGTGTAACAGTATCCACTTTTCTTTAGATAGCATATCTAGTATTACTTTTTTTTTTTTGTTATTTTATTACATGTACCATTCTCGTTCCATTTCTTCCCTTGTGTTCTTACTATTCCATTTTATCTTCCCTCTGTTTTTCTTAATCCCTCCTGATGACTACTGTCCAGTAATCTACATCCATTTCCCCATTATCATTCTCTTTCACTACTGTTTAACCTAATGAATTCTTAACTAATCTTCTCTCTCTCTCTCTCTCTCTCTCTCTCTTTTTTCCACTATTTTGTCTTTCTAATTTCTTATTGTTCCCAATTTCATTCCCATCTTCTCCCTCCTTTTCACCCAATCTTCTCTTACTCTTTCTCGTTTTTCATTTATCTAGCTCTCTTATTCTATTACTTTTATTCTCGCTCCCCATTTTCTTTCTTTCACTATTTTTGTTTAACTAATCTCTTCTTATCCTTACTCCCTTCCTAAATACCTTTCTATTCTCTCCATTCTTTCATCTATCTTCATTCCTCTGCCCTTAAAACTCATCATGATCATCATGCTCTTTTGGGTCGGTCTGTCTATCAGTAACGTGAGTCCATAAAGGTTCTGCTTTCCTTTCCTTTCTCTTTTCTTTTTCTTACTCTCTTATTTCATTGTCTTTTCATATAAAACTTATATTGTGCATATGCCTAAAAATGCTACTGGAAATAATCTTTTTGATTATGCAATAAACTGCATGCCAGGCTTTTTCTTTCTGCCCCCTAGGCAGAGGGTATTCATGAATTTGAAAAATTTTTTTTTTTTTTTATCTGTCTTCATTCTTTTGTGTATGTATACAGTATTATGCCAAATATTTCATTTATTTTTGGGTGCTACATTGTTTTTCTACAATTTAACCTTTTTTTTTACCTCCCAATAAGGCAGTGCTTTAAACAGGAACCAAGGAGTGCTTTAAACAGGAACCAAGGAGTGCTTTAAACTGGAACCAATAGATTTACAAAATCTATCAAGATGTGAACCTGTCAGCCTTTCAGGTACTATAGATTCAGATGTAATACTTTTCTGATGGTTAGGAGATTCCCTGGAAAGCGTAAGTATATGACACTGTATGGTTAGTATGAAGTTTTTGATAATCAGTCTCATTATAATTAGATAAAGGGATGGCTTGAAGTTGTATCTAGTTGTTTTAGTTTCTCTGCCAACAGAATTTGGCAGTTTCCTCTGCAAAACTATTTTCTGTTGAAACTATTGCTTGAGAAATTAATCTCTTAACCACTACAGCATGTGTTTTATTCTGACTCTTAAGTGTTATCAACTAATTGTAGAATAAAACTCTCAATCCCCACCCCTCCACTAAAATAAATTTGGTCCCAGCTGGTCTGATTACTAGAAAGACAGTAAAGCGTGGTATTATGTTGGTTCTCAGCTCATCCACAATAATGAAAAATAAATGCACAGAACAGTCACAGTTTTGATAAGATCATACTAATTAAGAAAATCATCTCATAGGGTTCCAAGTGCTGCCAGGAAAGTAGCATTAGCATTAGCATTAGTAGAGGCATATGATGCAAGAAAGCAAGCTTATTCAGCATCAGCCAAAAAAAAAAAAACACAACCACTACTCCCATTTCACCGCTCAATTCGTTCGAAATACCTGTCCAGCTGAGCCTTAAATTTGTTTAGGCTATCAACTTCAACAACAAGCGATGGAAGTCTATTCCACAAACCAACTGCCCGCTGGCTAAAGGCGAATTTCCGCACATCTATCCGACATCCGTCCTTCCTCAATTTGAATTTATGCCCTCTCAGGTGATTATTCTGAGCAAGAGGAAGAATCCCATCGGCATTGAGCATGCTCAAGCCATTCAAAGCCTTGTACACCTCTATCAGATCACCTCGGCGATGCCTAGTCTCCAGGCTCTGTAATTTGCAAAACTTAAGCCTTTCTTCGTAAGAGCAACCCTTTGTTCCATTCACTAATCTTGTTGCCCTTCTCTGTACTCGTTCCAGCAGCTCTACATCCTTCTTGAAATGAGGCCTCCAGACCTGTATACAGTACTCAAGGTGTGGCCTGACCAATGCCTTATACAAGGGAATAATCACATCCCTGTCCCTGCTAGAAAAATTCCTGTATATCATTGACAAGACACCATGAGCTACTCTTGCAGCTCGTCTACACTGCTCAGAGAACTTCATATCTGCCTGCACAACTACCCCCAGGTCCTTTTCATTCTCTACCACTGTCAGCGTAGTACCACAGAGTTGATACGTTGATCAGGGGTTACTGTTTCCCATATGTAGTACTTTACATTTGTCAATGTTAAACTTCATTTGCCACCTCTCAGCCCATCTGCTCAACCTTTCCAGATCCTGTTGCAGCAGCATAGTATCAGTAGTGTCCTTAACAACCCTGCCAACCTTTGTATCGTCTGCAAACTTGGACATTAAGCCTGATACACCATCATCAATATCATTTATAAATACAGAAAACAACAATGGACCCAACACTGAACCCTGAGGAACTCCACTAATAACATTAGTCCACGTTGAGCAGTGTCCATTGATTACCACTCTCTGTCTTCTGCCACTCAACCATCCCTTTATCCATAGCAGCAATTTGCCTCGAATGCCACACTTCTCCAATTTGTGCAGCAGTCTTCCATGCGCAACAGTATCAAAAGCCTTTCTAAGATCCAAATATATAATATCAAAGTTATTCCCTGCATCCAGTTCTTTTGTGACTACATCATAGTATCCAATCAAATTGGTCAGACAAGACCTGCCCTTAACAACCCATGCTGTGTCTGAGCTATAACTGAATTCTTGTCCAGATGATCCTGCAGTGCTTCTTTAACCAGTGCCTCCATTAATTTTCCTGGAACCGAAGTTAAACTAACAGGTCTATAATTACTTGTGTCAGCCTTTGATCCTCCTTTGTGAATTGGGGTTACATTTGCACATCTCCAGTCCATGGGTACCTCCCCTGAGTCCAAAGAAGCTCTCATAATTATGGCTAGGGGTTTGCTTACTTCCTTTGCTGCCTCCTTTAATATAACTGGATAGATCCCATCCACCCCGGGTGCCTTTTTTATGTTTATCCTCAACAGTTTCTCCTCCACTTTCCTCTCAGTTATTAGAAAATCATCTAGCTCACTGCCAATGTTTACTTCACCTACGACATTCCCCTTCCTGAATAACTCCTCATGTGTGAATGTAGATGCAAAATACTCGTTTAGATTGTTAGCCAACTGAGCTGGATCCTCAACTGTTGAACCATCAACATCCAGTGGACCAATCTGATTCATCCCTTTCCTTCTTGAGTTTAAATAGGTAAAGAACTCTTTTCTGTTTTTCTTTGCATCCTTAGCCAAGGATTTCTCATAATCTGCCTTTGCCTGCCTAATCTCCTTTGTGACTTGGTTACAGACCAACTTATATCTATCATAGGCTTCCACGTCACCCATTAATTTGTATGTATCCCATGCATTTTTCTTCTCTGCCATATGTCTCATTAGTTCATCTGACAACCATTTAGGCCTGAACCTTGAACAATATTTCTTGGTTGGTATGTAAAGCCTGGTAGCTTCCAAGATTAGTTCCTTGAATGCTTCCCATTTTGAATTTGCTGTTGGTAACATCATCAGTTGGTCCCACTGTATAGAATTTAAATACTGTCTCAGACCAGCATAGTCGCCTTTACGAAAGCAAAAACCCTTCCCTTTACCTCTGGTGGTAGTTACCTCCTTGAGTAAATCCCACTTCAGCACACTGTGATCACTGCCACCCAGTGGTTCATTTATCTGCAGATTCCTAATGCATGAAGAATCACTACTGATAATCAGATCAAGAGTATTACTCCCTCTAGTTGCCTCCCGAACATGCTGGTGTAGAAAACAATCATCCAATAAATCCACAAAAGCCTTGCTAGTGTGTGAGTGACCAACCCACAAATTCCAGTCAATATCTGGGAAATTAAAATCCCCCATTATAAGACTCTCTGATTTACTGGCCCATTCTATTTCCCTGTACAGTATCTTATTATACTCATCAGAGTCATTAGGCCTATAGCACACTCCTACTCTCAATTTTGATTTACCTATGCTTATGTCACACCAAACTGACTCAACACTGCACTGTCCAGCGATGTCAACTGGCTTCACTTCCTTGGATTTTATGTGTTTTTTAACTAATAGCATAACCCCTCCTCCCTTCCTATCCTGTCTATCCTTTCTGTAGACGTTGTACTCCCCAAATTCCAGTTCTGCATTCCTTATATCTGTGTGACACCACGTCTCTGATATCCCAACAATATCTGCCTTTGATGTTTTGAGTAATACCTCAAATTCATCAAATTTATTTACTAAACTCCTAGCATTAGTGTACACGCAAGTATACATGCACCTGTTTCTATTCTTAGCTACCCTAACACAACCCATGTGTTTAATTGTACCGCAATGACTTCCAGCAGTCTCTGAAATATCCTGCATCTTGTTTTTCAGGCTTCTGCTCATTCCAATAGAAGCAGTGCAAGAATCTCTTTCACCTCTGCCCGTGGCTACTGTTAATCCATTAGTCTTTGTCTCCCCCCAAGCTAGCAGTTTTCCGACCCACCTAACACTGCCTCGATAGCATCAGCAAATATTCTTGCACCCTTTCTATTTAAGTGTATCCCATCCCTGTAGAAGCAATCTCTCCTGTTAACAAGAAGTGGTCCTATCTAGAGCAGGCATCTGAAACATTTAAATAACTGGTCTTTTCTTTCTGACTGACAAAGACTTTCAGTAATGTACTCACTGCCATTCTGTTTTTAAACTTTATATTTTACTTTATTGCCCTTCTTTATAAGCAAGAGATGAAATAGTTTTATGTGTTGGAGCTGTACAGGAACCTGTAATGCAAAACCATACTTTCGAAAATTATGAAAATGCAGTTGAATTCTTTATCTTTCTAAAGTTGGCATTTTTTTTTTGTTATTTTTTTTAATCAGTGCTGTTAAAGCTTGTGGAATTCACTTATGCATTGTATGAGGGTAATGTCCACTAAATTGCATTGTTCATCTATCTCGAAGAGAATGTGTATTTGCTGAGGAATTAGAATATTTTTAAAAAAGTGCTTTACTTTGGAATAAAAAAAAACATTAAATGTTGTTGCAAAGCTGTATTTTTTGCACTTGCAGTTGCAGTATTTTTTTCAGTTGTGTGGATTAGTTGTGTTGTACATACCACAGACCTTGGCACGCTATACCTTAATGGGGCCCAAGGAAAAATGGACTTGGGGAGCCCCATTTAAATTAAAAACTAATAAAGAACAACTTCTATTTCATTTTATTGTGACAACAAAACAAACAAATTATATGACATAAGAACTAAATATAAAATTTTATCAAAATCAATAAAACCATTTTTGAAAAAACAATTTTCAAATTAACCTTCATGTAAAGTTCATTGACCTTGACAGGTAAAAGAGTGTGAAGAACTCACAAGTATTATGTGCAGAGTTTCAAATGACTTCATAGGGATGTCTGACACAACTGGCAGACTAATGAAAAGTGATGGTAAGGAAAATCCTGGCTCTTGACAGTGAAAATATTTTAAACAATGATAGCTACCATCAGGCAGATGCAAGTATATCAGTGGGTTCTGTACAGACAAAAAGCCTTGTTGAATAGACACTGTTTATTGTTGAAGTCCATTAAAGTGAGGGTTTACTGTGTACCCACCTTGAAATTTGTGTCATGAACTGATATTTGTCATATGGGTTCTGTAGCCCTTACACTAACACTCCATTTATAAAGAACTTGTTCTTCTCTCCTAAACTAATTCCATTTTCTCCTAAACTAATTCCTGTTTTGTGCTACCTTTCTGTTATTCCTTTGATATTTCTCTTGCTCCATAGAAATTTACTCATATTCAATGAATTGCTAAGAAGAGCGAAAAATGTTGACCTTCCACTTATCATTGTATTGTACCCTAAGTGGACAAAATAAGGGCAGTCATACGGCAAGACATTGAGTCCACTAGTTCATGAAAGCATTCCACATGTATTTCCATCCATGCTTGCTGAACCACTGCCCATAATTCTGTCGCATTCCTGGGTGGAGGAGCCAAAGCTGAAACGGACCTTTCCACAGCATCCCAAAGATGCTCCACAGGGTTCATGTCCAGTGAACAGGGAAGCCATTCCATGGTGGTAAAATCTTCAGAATTCTCTTCGAACCATGTTCTAGTCACCACGGCTCTGTGGGGGCGGTGCATTGTCCTCCTGGAAGAGTCCATTGTCCTGTGGATGCATAATTACTGTGAAGGGATGCAGATGATCTGCAAGGATGAACACGTAACCTGGACCATTCAGAGATGCATCGAGATGTACCAGACATCCCAACGTGTGCCAGTTGAACATGCCCCAGACCATTACTGACCATCCACCTGCCTGAACAGTTCCTTGTTGACATGACAGGTGCATAGCTTCATGCAGTTTCCACCAGATACACACTCTCCTGTCCTCTTGAAATAACTGTAAGCGGGACTCATCGGACTAGGAGACCCTTCTCCAATCATCCAAGGTTCATTGCCAATGTTCTTTCGCCCAGTTGAGGCGTAGAGTCCCGTATCTTGGTGTTTGCAATGGGACGCTGGTGGGTCTACCGCTCCCATAACCTATTCCGGTTAATGATTGCCCGATGGTCTTGGTTGAGAACATTTCTGGCACCTCCCTTGTCGAAGTCGGCAGATTGCTGGAGATTGTTCTGATTTTTTAAACAAATACTGGAATTTTCCAGTGCCCTGTCCTTTTGTCCACTCTTTTTATGCTGTTTATTAATACAGGATAAAACTCACTGACTTAATCATACACAGTTTTGCTGGTGGCAGTGTATTAGAGTCCACTTTCCATATCAAAAAACCCTGCTTAGAGCAGTATTAGAATATTGTTTAATAACAGGTGGTGGTTATTTGAGATGGGAAGAAGCAAACTTTATAATTAACTTTGAGTCATCTAATTTACAGTTCTGTCTTACTTCTTGCAAAAAAAGTGTTCCTCGCATGTTCACATTTTAACAACATTCAGATTTCAAGACTAGAACACTGCTCTTTGCTAGGAATAACCCAGGCTCCTTACCTTTCTTGCCATAAGCCTATTGCTTCCTCTCGGTAATGCACCCATAAATTTTGTTTGATGGGGGGAGCGAACTCAGTATACATTCCACATTTGTAGCTCTTGCAGGCATCAATAAACAGTGTCACCGAGGTAGCTTACCCTTATGCTTTCTCTGAATCAAAAAATAAGCTTTCTTTTACTCTAAGCTTAACATTTTTTAAATAGATTTTAAAGTCAATTAAGATCACCATAACATACTTGGAAGTGGAGCTATCAATAAGGTGATAAAGTTCTAATAAGGTGTCTTCACATCCAAGCCCTTGCCTAAAACTGTATTGAAGAGAGGATGTGGAGCTTGTAGCTCCCTGCAGTGTGGTTATTTTATTAGCGATTAGTTTCTCTAACACTTTTCCAAGGTGAAAGAGCAAAGCTATGAGGTGGTAGGATCTGGCATTGTCTAGTGGTTTACCAGGTTTATGTAAAATCTTAAGAATGGCGTGTTTCCCTAGTTCAGAAAACATTCCAATATTTAAGCAGTTGTTGAATAATTTAAGTAGCTTAATTGAATAATTTAGAGTGGTTTCACAGGTGAAACCACTCTTTCCACTAGTGTCTGTGAGACTGCATAGATAGACATTTAATTTCTATCCATGTGGGAGCTGTTCCAGATTCCCTGCTGCTTGGAGCATGAGACATACACTTGATCCACATGAAGTTTGTGTGACAGAAAATGCTCATATTACTGCCGTTGGTTAGAATCACTTTGTCAACACCACTGCCACTTGCTTCACTGTATCAGTCCTGTTTTTAAACATGTCATAACCCAGAAGGATAGCAACACATTACTCTTCATTGATTTTTATTTTTTGTAGTATTGCTTTACAGTTTTATGGTTGACAAAGACATCCTGTGATATTGTGTTTTACCAGTTTTGTATGTAAATATCCATTTTTATTTTATCTCTGTAATATTTTTATTCTTTAATAATGCCAACTGTTGGTTGGAGTTATTAAAAAATATTCTGATGTTATTCATCTCCAACCCAGGAAGCCTGTTTTGTTCTGTGTTGTGCAGTACTGTCCATTGTAATTAGCCCTTCCTCCTTCAACGGTGAAAATATGACAATCATGATGGCTGCCTACCTTGTCCACATGATAGACACATTTTTCAGCAAGAATTAACCTCGTTTCTTCAAGCTAATGATAATAAGTGGTTTCAGCTGAATGAGGTGACTTCTCAATATGCCAGAGTTGTGCTTTTTTTTTTAACTATTTCTTGTCCAGGAATCGAGGCGACGAGTAGGATCACCCCTGATTTGGTAGCATGCCGTTGTCTTTTGTGAATATATTTGAGAAGCAAGGGTCTCATTGATTGTCCACATACTATTGCTTAGCTTAAATTCATGATTCAATCAGAAACCCAGTTGAAATACTGCACCATATAATGAACAATAATATTTGCATAAGATTTGAAGTAGGCTCTGCCTGGATGGAGATTACCTTGAAGATGTGTTGTCTTCAAAAATTGAAATACTTTTTTTTTTTTTCTTTTAAATACAGTTCGAGAAATAAATCTCGCACTGCATTCCTTAATTCTGTCTCTATGGAATGCAATGTGAGCATTTTCTTAAAAATTTTAATACAGTGTTGAAGTAGTACCCCCCCCCCCCAGGTTCTTTTCTCAGAATGCTTTTTCATGTATTTTAAATTGGTATGTTTATAATTTAAGTAAAACATTTCAGTGAAACTTTATAATTGTCTATTTGATAAAACTTATCTTTTCAATAGTTGAAGCTTTAGTGTTACCATTATGGTTGGTCTGTGTTAAAATGTCTTATAATTTAAAAAAAATATTTACTTGATGTAAGGGCAAGTTAATGAATGATGATGTTACAACAATAATTTTAACCTCTTTAAACTTAATTTTTTTGTCAAGAAAAAAAAATTAGATTTTTTAATTTTAACTGTGATGTTACAGTTATGTAAAATTTTGATTGCTAATACCACAGATTATTGCACTATCTCAATTCCCACTAGGTCAAATGTGATATAATGTATCAATAGCTCTTATCTTTGTTTTATGTTAAGGTATTTTAAATTTGGCCCCTAGTGCCAAGTGATTTTTCCTAAGCGATATATAGTGATCTTTTGGAATGATTTTGTTCTGTTTTATTTCTAGTGCTTTTCTCATTGTCATTTCTTTGTAAGTGGTTCTGTACTTAACAGATTTTGAGAAAGAACCCAGAAACGAAAATCACATTTCTTTTCCTAGTATATTTATTCATTTTTACTCTAACAAACTAACTTCTCTAGCTGCTTGGTCACTAGGTGGAACCACTCCTGCCTCCCCATGATGGAGCCAGAAAGCTGGAAGGAATATCTCTCACTTCCAGGTAAGAGAAGCAACAATGGACTGCAATTCCCGTCCACCACTAGAGCCAACAGGCTGTCAACGTACTGAGACCCGCAGAATGGAAGGCCATCTCAATCTTCTGAAAAGAATGAAAAAGGACTCTAACAAATCGGAACCACCAGCATTTTCTGATAATGCTTTCGGTTATCGACTCAGCCTGTAAGTAAATCTCTCCCTTTGTCATCCAGAGATGTCTTGAGAGTGCAGAATTTCTGAATTATTATTAAAAATGTCCTCTATAAGTGGAATCCCAATCAAAGATTGTTTTCTACATCAGCATGTTCAGGAGGCAACTAGAGGGAGTAATACTCTTGATCTGATTATCAGTAGTGATTCTTCGTGCATTAAAAATCTGCAGATAAAGGAACCACTAGGTGGCAGTGATCACAGTGTGCTGAAGTGGAATTTACTCAAAGAGGTAACTACCATCAGGGGTAAAGGGAAGGGTTTTTGCTTTCGTAGAGGTGACTACGATGGTCTGAGACAGTATTTTAATTCTATACAGTGGGACCAACTGATGATGTTACCAACAGCAAACTCAAAATGGGAAGCATTCAAAGAATTTATCTTGGAAGATGCTAGGCTTTACCTACCAACTAAGAAATATTGTTCAAGGTTTGGACTTAAATGGATGTCAGATGAACTAGTGAGACATATGACAGAGAAGAAAAATGAATGGGATACATATAAATTAATGGGTGACATGGAAGTCTATGATAGATATAAGCTGGCCTGTAACGAAGTCACAAAGGAGATTAGGCAGGCAAAGGCAAATTATGAGAAATCCTTGGCAAAGGATGCAAAGAAAAACAACACAAAGAGTTCTTTGCCTATGTAAACTCTAGACGGAAAGGGATGAATCAGATTGGTCCACTGGATATTGATGGGTCAACAGTTGAGGATCCTGCTCAGGTAGCTAACAAACTAAATGAGTATTTTGCATCTACATTCACACATGAGGATTTATTCAGGAAAGGCAATGCCAGAGGTGAAGTAAACTCTGGCAGTGAGCTTGATGATTTTGTAATAACTGAGAGGAAAGTGGAGGAGAAATTGTTGAGGATAAACATAAAAAAGGCACCCAGGATGGATGGGATCTGTGCAGTTATATTAAAGGAGGCAGCAAAGGAAGTAAGCAAACCCTTAGCCATAATTATGAGAGCTTCTTTGGACTCAGGGGAGGTACCCATAGACTGGAGATGTGCAAATGTGACCCCAATACCCAAAGGAGGATCAAAGGCTGACACAAGTAATTATGGACCTGTGAGTTTAACTTCTGTTCCAGGAAAATTAATGGAGGCACTGGTTAAAGAAGCACTGCAGGATCATCTAGACAAGATTTCACTTATAACTCGGACACAGCATGGTTTTGTTAAGGGAAAGCCTTGCCTGACCACTTTTTTTGGATACTATGATGCAGTCACAAAAGAACTGGATGCAGGGAATAACTTTGATATTATATATTTGGATCTTAGAAAGGCTTTTGATACTGTTTCACACAGAGGACTGCTGCATAATTGGAGCAGTGTGGCATTGGAGGCAAATTACTGCTATGGATAAAGGGATGGTTGAGGGGGAGAAGACAGAGAGTGGTAATCGGTGGACACTGCTTGTCGTGGACTTATGTTATTAGTGGAGTCCCTCAGGGTTCAGTGTTAGGTCCATTGTTGTTTTCTCTATTTATAAATGATATTGATGATGGTATATCAAGTTTAATGTCCAAGTTTGCAGATGATACAAAGGTTGGCAGGGTTGTGAAGGACACTACTGACGCTATGCTGCTGCAACAGGATCTGGAAAGGTTGAGCAGATGGGCTGAGAGGTGGCAAATGAAGTTTAACATTGACAAATGTAAAGTACTACACATGGGAAACAGCAACCCCAGAGCAAAGTATCAACTCTGAGGTACTACACTGACAGTAGTAGAGAATGAAAAGGACCTGGGGGTAATTGTGCAGGCAGATATGAAATTTTCTGAGCAGTGCAGACGGCTGCAAGAGTAGCTCATGGTGTCTTGTCAATGATATACTGGAATTTTTCTAGCAGGGATAAGGAGGTGATTATTCCCTTTTATAAGGCAGTGGTCAGGCCACACCTTGAGTATTGTATACAGGTCTGGAGGCCTCATTTTAAGAAGGATGTAGAGCTGTTGGAATGAGTACAAAGAAGGGCAACAAGGTTAGTGAACAGAACAAAGGGTTGCTCTTACGAAGAAAGGCTTAAGTTTTGCAAATTACAGTGTCCGGAGACTAGGCACCAGTGAGGTGATCTGATAGAGGTATATAAAGCCTTGAATGGTTTGAGTATGCTGAATGCCGATGGGATTCTTCCCCTTGCTCAGAATAATCACCTGAGATGGCATAAATTCAAATTGAGGAAAGACATGTAGGATAGATGTGCTGAAATTTGCTTTTAGCCAGTTGGTAGTTGGTTGGTGGAAAGGACTTCCATCCTTTGTTGTGGAAGTTGATAGCCTAAATAAATTTAAGGCTCAGCTGGACAGGTATTTCGAACGAACAGAGGGGTGAAATGGGAGTGGTTTTTTGGATGATGCTGCATAAACTTGCTTTCTTGCATCATATGCCTCTACTAATGCTAATGCAAAGTCACACCACACAACACACTGAACTCCTGAAAAGGAGTAATGAGTGAGTGGGATTTATTGAACGTCACCGAAGAGGAGATATTAATGGAATTACTAGAACAAACAGAAAGTAACTCGAGCAAGGCAAATTATGACACGATAAGTTTGTTGCAACACGTCATATTACATTGACCTTTAATACACCAAATTTGCCGACCTCAATTAAAGCAAGCTACCTGCACTGCTGTATCTGACCATACATTCCAAACCCTTTTAAGATGGTTCAAGTGCCAAAGGTTTGGTCACTCCCAGACAACGTGCAGAGGCGAATTTACTGTTAATTTTCTATAACCGGGTTTTTTTTGAAGATACATATTCACCCTCCTGGCATCACTCCATTATTTTAGCCTTTCCTAAACCAGGAAAAGATCACTTACTTCCAAAAAATTACCCATCTCTCTCTCTAATCAGCTGCCTAAGTAAAATTCTAGAAAGAATGATGCACAGATTTCTTACATGGGCTCTTGAAACTAAAGCACTGATGAACAACAATCAGTTTGGATTCTGACAAAATAGAGCCACTTTGGATCTAATGGTGAAAGCAGAGACCAACATCCGTAATGCTTATATCAAAAATGAACATCTTGTAATGGTGTCTCGATATAGAAATGGCTTTCAACTCTACCTGGAGGTATGGCATATTGTAAGAACTTTATTCCTTAGAATTGTGAGGGCACATACCAAAATTCATTAGAAATTTTCTTCAACACCGAACATTTCAGGTCCAGTATCAGCCTGTACTTTGTCGGTCAGGGTGCCTCCATAGCCAGGTGGGCAGGAGCAGCAGTGCTCCTGGTCTAATCAAGAAGCACACGCTTCTTGATTAGACCAGGGTTTGAGCCTGTGGCCACCGAATACGAAGGATGCAGAAAGGTCAGGGAATGACCACCGCATATCCCCGGAGCAGTATGGCCTTAGTTGCTAATGCTCCTAAAAACCAAATAACAACAACAACTTTCTCGGTCCTAAAATCAAGAACGTGTCCCACAAGGATCAGTTGAATTGTTGAGTGGAAAATTAATGTGTAAGGTAACCTTGTTGACAGTCCTGAAATACAGCATACAAACAGGGATCTCCATTCACCACTAGCATGGAAGGACTATACCATGCAGAAGTAGAAGACACAGTTATGTCACCTTAAAAGGGATTTGATGGTACCCTGAATTCTGAACCAATTAAAAAATAATAATAATAAAACAAAAATAAATTTTTAGCATTTTGAAGTGACATGAGTGGATCTTTTGAATTGTTGAGTGGAAAATTAATGTGTAAGGTAACCTTGTTGACAGTCCTGAAATACAGCATAAAAATGGGGACCCCCATTCACCATTAGCATGGAAGGACTATATCATGCAGAAGTAGAAGACACAATTATGCCACCCTCTTGATATTCATGCAAGAATTAGTGGAGTATATCCTTATGTTTTAAAGGAATTTTGAACTGATGCACAATGACAGGTATATTTATTTACGGAAGGCAGCAAGTGAGTGTATTGAACCACTGAGGCTAATTATCAGAGCATCACTGGAGACTCGGAAGTAATTCTGTTGGATTGGAAAAGTGCCAGTGTATCTCCAATACATAAGGGCTGTTCTAAGAGTGAAGTGGGAATTACTGGCTGGTCAGTCTAACTTCAGTAGTAAGGAAAATCATGGAGACATTGATCAAGGGTGGAATTCAGGATCATTTAGATAGAAATGGAATTCTGAAGGATAGACAACATGGATTTGTAAAGGGAAAATCATGTTTAACTAATCTGGTTAGCTATTTTGATAGGGTCACTCAAGAACTGGACTTAGGGAATAGTTTTAACATAGTTTATTTGGATTTCAGCAAAGAATTTGACTCAGTCCCACATGAGCAGTTGCATTATAAACTGGAACAGGTTGGAATCACAGGGAAAATCCTTAAGATAGATGGCTTTAGGGCAGGAGGTAGGGGGTTGCGATAAATTGGGTTGATGTAAGAATGGGGTTCCCCAAGGATCAGTATCGGGACCAATGTTGTTTTTGATTTTCATAAATGACATCGATGAAAGGATAAAGGGTGTGATGTCTAAATTTGCAGATAATGTGAAGATTGGTAGAGTAGTTAACGAACACCTCCGAGCAGAGCTTCTTCAGAGTGACCTAGACAGACTTCAGGGATTAGATTAGATTAGATTAGATTTAGATTTTATTGGCGCATTAGCAGCTTTGGCTATAATGCGCCAAGACCTGGTCATAAAAAGTAAAAAATTTTCAGTGACCTACTGAATTAGGTCACTACGTCAGGTTATAATAACAAGTATAAACTGTAACAGACAAATATCAGTAAACAAGTAACAATAAAAAATCTTAAAATAATAAGATTTTTTAAATATGATTAAAAAGGTTTACTGATTTTAGGAAATTAAAAATAGCAGACACATGGTCATTGTCGGATAAAATCTGACTGAGTGTATACGGCTCAGTCAGACGGTTAAAAGTGGTAAAACGAGCATTTCTAAAACTGGAACAGTCAACTAAAATGTGTCTGATTGTTAAAATTGTGCCACAGGACTCACACATAGGAGGGTCATCAGCCCTCAGCAAAAACGAATGAGTTAAATGACTGTGTCCTATGCGGGTCCGGGCAAGAACAACTTCCTCCTTACGATTCCTGCGCAGACTAGACTGCCACGGTTCAATTACAGGTTTTATATGATATAATTTATTCGCAGTCTGTCTATTCCACGAATCCTACCATCGGGAATGTATCTTTTGATGTATTATTTGCCTGTAGTCTGTATAGGGGACTAACAGGCAGTGGTTATTATTGGGAATTGCTGATTTGGCTGCGGCGTCAGCCAAATCGTTTCCCTTAATCCCAATGTGGCTGGGAATCCAGCAGAAGCGGATATCATATTCACGTTCATGGAGAACGTGAATCTTCTGCTGAATGCTAGACAGAACTGGATGAGGATTATATCTCACGGTTATTAAAGCCTGTAACACGCTGAGAGAGTCTGAATATATAATAAACCGTTGGTATTGACATTCACTAATGTGATCCAAGGCTAACTCTATAGCGTGCAGCTCTGCAGTAAAAATGCTGCATTCAGAGGGAATCTGCTCCGATGTAGTGCTGTCTGTAAAGACAGCAGCAGATCCCACATATGATTCTGACTTCGAGCCGTCTGTGTAAACTAGCGCAAAGTCAGAATGTTCAGCTCTGTGTGCTGAATGAAGCTGCAGATAGGCAGACGACGGAGTGTCCGACTTTCCCCAATTTCTGAGGGACAAGTCACATGCCGGAACATGAGCATGCCAGGGTGGAAGGGGTTGCTTCGGTGTTTGAGCAACCTTGTCTACCTTGATATTAAGTTCTTTGAGTAGCTCTTGGAGACGAATACCAAAAGGACGATTGGCAGTCTTGCGAGTGTTGTACAAATTTTCCCATCGTGGCTCAAAAACGGATAGCCACGTAGGATGGTCTGGCAGGGATTTCAGTTTTAGAGCGTAGTTTAGAGACAATTGCTTACGTTGAAGCGATAACGGCGGTTCGTTTGCTTCGACGTATAAGCTCTGGACAGGAGATGTTCGAAATGCTCCAGTAGCTATACGGAGGGCCTAATGATGGACAGGGTCCAGCCAACGAAGTACACTGTCTCTGGCCGAATTGTATACCAGGGACCCGTAATCAAGTCTGGATCGTACAAGTGCACGGTAGATGCGTAGTAGGGTGCATCGATCCGCACCCCAAGATGTAGAGGAAAGAGAGCGCAGAATATTCAGCCCTCTTGTGCACTTTGTGCAGAGTTGACGGATGTGATCCAGAAAGGTTAACTTTTTATCAAATACGAGTCCCAAAAATTTTGTGTCCGCCGCTACTGGAATAGCATTTTGTCCGAGCCTTAATTCAGGTTCAGGATGAAGATTACGCTTGCGACAAAAGTGCACGCAAACGGTCTTCTCCGGCGAGAACCTGAAGCCATTAGCAAGTGCCCAGGAATTAAGGCGATCAATGGCTTTTTGCAGTTGTCTTTCAATAACCCTCATGTTGCATGACTGACAAAAAATGCTAAAGTCATCAACATAGAGGGCACTGTTTATGGTTGGAGGAAGTTGTTCTGTGATGGAATTTACTTTGATGGCGAAAAGCGTGACACTTAAAACTGATCCCTGTGGTACTCCCTCCTCTTGGCTAAAGGAACGAGAGAGTGAGGATCCCACACGAACTTGGAAAGATCGATTGTCTAAAAAGTTTTTAATAAAAACGGGGAGTCGTCCCCTAAGACCAAGGCTATGAAGATCTTTTAAGATGCCAAATCTCCAAGTTGTGTCATACGCTTTCTCCATGTCAAAGAACACCGACACCAAGTGTTCGCGTTTTAGGAAAACATCCCGGATGGATGTTTCCAGTCTAATAAGATGGTCTAAAGTGGACCGGTTCCTTCGGAAGCCGCACTGGATATTGGAGAGAAGGTCATTTGTTTCTAAGTACCATATTAACCGAGAATTGACCATTCTCTCCAGGATTTTGCACAGACAGCTAGTCAGAGCAATAGGACGATAATTGGTAGTGACTTTTGGATCCTTTCCTGGCTTAGCAAAGGCAAGAACGATTGCCTTGCGCCAGGAATCCGGAAACTGCCCTTCAATAAAGATTCTGTTATACAGAAGGAGAAGACAATCCATAGATTTTGGTGAAAGATGTTTAATCATGTCATAATGGATGCCATCTGGTCCAACAGCACTTGCTTTGGAAAGAGCGAGGGCTCTTTTCAGTTCCTGAATAGTAAAATCCCCGTTGTAGGGATAGAGGCCCTTGGACTTAAAATTAAGTGCTTCTCTTTCCAGTTTATGTTTCAGGACCAGGAACTCTGGGGAGTACGAAGATGTTGCGGAGATGTTAGAGAATGTTTCCCCAAGAGCATTGGCTATTGCAGTTGGATCTGCAATAGCGCATCCATTATAATCTAGGATTGAAGAAGGGTGGGATGTATATTTTCCCTTCATTTTCCGGATTTTATCCCAGACTACCTTAGAATTGGTAGCCTGGTTAATAGATGATGTAAAACGGATCCATGATTCCTTTTGACTCTGACGGCGAATGTAGCGTGCTTTGGCTCGTGCACGCTTAAAGGCTATTAGATTAACAGTGGTAGGATATCGGCGGAATATCCCCCACGCTTTGTTTTGAGCCTTTTTGGCTGCTGTGCATTGTGAATTCCACCAAGGTTTGGGAAATGGTGGAAACCGGGCAGATGTTTTTGGAACAGCATTCGCAGCTGCTTGGACAATTATTTCTGTGATGTACGTTACTGCATCATTGATAGGCTCCTGACTGACTGTACTGAGGTCAAAATTTGCCTGATGTTGGAAGGCATTCCGGTCAGCCTGATCAAACTTCCACAGTGGTAACCTAAAAGGAAGACATGGTCTCCCACTGTGTAACAAGGTTATCACGGTGAAGTGATCGCTTCCATATGGATTCTCCTCCACCTCCCAAGTGAGTGAAGGGAGTAGAGAAGGGGAGCAGATTGAGAGATCAATGGCAGAAAAGGTACGGGTAGGCATGTGGAAGAAGGTGTTTGTTCCAGTATTTAGAAGGGAAAGGTCATTGTCATTGAGCATATGCTCTATGACTCGTCCCCTTCCATTGATGTTAGCACTACCCCACAGGGTGTTATGTCCATTCATATCCCCGAGAAGTAAGAAAGGGGGAGGCAACTGCGTTAGAAGGTCATCAAGGTCTGCCTGGGAGATGTCAGTCCCAGGTGGCAAATAAATAGAGCAGACCGTTAATAAAAATCCCACTGTAAGGCGAATTGCAACAGCCTCTATGCTGGATGTAATTTGCAAGGGCTGAACTGGGGTCTGATTACTCACAAGGATAGCCACTCCTCCATGAGCAGGACCATCCGCAATTCTATCCTTACGAAAGATTGTGATGTTATACATGGTGGGATCATCATTTGCTTTTAGATAAGTCTCCTGCAAGCAAAAGCAAACTGGCTCGTGCTTTTGCAGGAGGGCTTTGATGTCATCAGTATTTCCCCGGAATCCACGACAATTCCATTGTAGGAATTTAGCCATTATTTTGGCTTGGTGGGTCCATCAGGCGGCTTCCGAAGTGCTGAGGGCTTATTTTTATCAGTCTTGGCTTTATCTTTTTTGGGGAAGAATGGACGCTGTCCCGTGTCCATTTCTTCCTCCGCAAAGAGTTCCAAGACTGATTCATCCGGTACCTCCTTGTGCTCGACATCCATTGTTTCTGTTATTACTGTTGGCTCTTTACCACTTGGTTTTGGTAGTGGTGGAGCATTAGGAGGTACGGATATAGGAGTGGCAGCTGATTGCGTTTTTTTGATGGGCTTTTGTGAACTCAATAAATAGCGGGCAATCGGTGTGAATGACTCTCTTGGTGGTACAGTCATCTCAGTCTGCGTACCGATAGTACACTTCGCAGAAACCTTCTGGGCATATGAAGGTTTCCCGCTATTTATTGGTTGAATGCATTTTCTAGCCTCTGGGTAGGAGATATTCAGCTCCGTTTTCAATTTCTGGATCTCTTTTTCATCCTTCCACCGCTGGCATGCTCTGGAGTAGGCAGGATGATCTTGTTGGCAATTTACACAGATCGGTTTAGAAGCTGAACATTCCTTGCTCTCGTGGTCTTTCGCACCACATCGAGCACAGGCAGGGTTACCACGACAAGCCGTTTGTGAGTGTCCGTATTTTTGGCATTTAAAACACCTCAGTGGGTTTGGAATGTAGATCCTCACTGGGCAGTTTAAATACCCTGCCTTGATGGAACTAGGAGGCCGTGGGGTGTTAAATGTTAGGATGAGAACTCGGGTAGGGACGAGATTCCCTTCCTTCTGCATTGATATTCTCTTGACAGCTGTCACTCCTTGATCTTTTAATTCAGAGCAGATCTCTTCTTCAGAAACGTGAAGAAGATCCCACTCTGAAATGACACCGCGTGAAGAGTTCAAAGTTTTGTGGGGTGTTACATTGATTGGTATTCCCCCTATGGATGTCGCGTTTAATATTCTTTCTGCTTGCTTTGTATTTAAAGCTTCGAGTAAAAGATCGCCAGAACGCAGCCGTTTTACTGATTTTGGTGATCCTGCCAACCCTTCTAATCCTTTCTGGATGAAGAAGGGTGACATCTTCCCAATTGACTGCTCTCCGGTAGAATGGAGTATGAGGAAAAGCGGTGTAATAGATGGTGGTTTATCCTCAGTTCTGGCTCTTTTGGCAGAATTGGTGTCATTCTCATCTGATCGATTAGGTAGGGGCCTTGTTGGGGCCCCAGAAGAAGGATTTAAATTACTCATGAGAGTAAAGAAAAAATGTCTGATGCCTAAGTACCTCACCCACCACGGAGCCCTACGAGGGGGCGCCCACTCGTGAACTAGCAGGTACTGCGTACACGAATGGGACGCCGAGTTCGCTTAGAACACCATACCCACGTTACCAATAAGTCTTTATCCCGTCCCAGGACCATAGGGAGGGAGACTTATCGGAACGCAGTTGACCCTAGCAGTATAAAACCACCCGCCGATTGATCCCAGTCGAGCCGGTCCGGGACCACCCGTCTCATCGAAGCAGGGGCCAAAGTGGTGTATTAAGGCTGGGCCCCTCAACCACCAGGATCCCCCTTTCCGCTTCCACGGGTCGCGGCGCACGGCTGCACACGCCGGATTCCAAAGGTGTAACCCTGGAACCAAGGTATGGGCGTTAGATCCCAGTGATGCTAGTCTGGAAGTCCAGCAGCGTCACTGGGAGGTCCCCTCACCACGTACAGGTGCCCACGTCGAGGGGACTTCAGGGATGGTCAGAAAAATGGCAGCTATGCTTTAATCCAGCAAAGTGTAAGGTATTACACCTGGGGAACAGTAACCCCAAAATAACTTATACACTTGGTGGAGTTGAACTAAAGCCAGTAGTGGGTGAAAGGGACTTGGGTGTTACGATATAGTCAGACATGAGGTTCTCCGAGCATTGTAGATAAGTTGCAAGGAAGGTTCATGGTGTCCTATCGATAATTTATCGAACAATTGCTAGTAGAGATAAGGATGTCATAAACTCATCATATAAGGCTATTGTTAGACCACACTTGGAATACTGTGTTCAAGTATGGAGACCACACCTAAAGAAAGACATTGTGCTTCTTGATAGGGTCCAAAGACTGGTGAGATTGGGAAAAGGGCATCCATAAGAGGAAAAACTTTGAATATGTGGATTGCAACCCACATATTCAAAGCTTGGAAATTAGGCACTTTAGAGAAGACTTGATTGAGGTGATTAAGACTCTGAGAGGCATAAGTAAAATGAATGAGGACAAAATTTTCATGGTTCTAAATGATTCTAGAACTGGGGGCCATACTTTCGAGTTAGGGGGGCCAGACGTTTAGACTGGATTGCAAGAGGTTTTATTTTAGCCTGCGAGTTATAAATTACTGGAATAAGTTACCTACTGGGTGGTAGAGGCTGCAGTTTGGGGAAGTGCATAGGTTGTCTATTTCCTTTTCTCTTATTAATATATATTTTTTTAATTTTCTTATTATTATTTTATTTTTATTTTTTATTTTTTTTATTTTATTATTATTTTTTTTGGATGGTGCAGCATAAGCCATAGGCTTCCTTGCACCATGTGGCCATTGCTAATACTAATACTTGGCTCTACTCTTTTTCACTTAAGACTAAACACCATAACACAGAACATCCCCAATACTGTAGAACCAGTGTTCCCAGAAAATTTTGTTAGCCGAGTGGCATTATGAAGTAACAGGTGGGGAAGTGTAATACTTCGCATTATTATAAAAAAATTTTCTGTTATTTATAAATGTTACTTAAACAATCCAGAGCGAAAATTAATTGCATAATTTAACAATACATGCTCCTGTCGCATTGACCTTGATCATATAGTATGTTAAAATTAATATTGATCGAGATCAGTGAGCAGTACCATATGGTACCGTGAGAATCGCTTAAATTTTAGGTGGACAGTCAGTTAAATTCATCGGGGAGTGTGCCCATTCGATAGGTCCTGGGGAGAACACTGAGAACCATATATGTATGCTGACGATCTTACTATATTTTGCCGTTCACAAAATATTCATACCATTGAAAGACAGCTGCAACTTTCCATAAATAAGTTGGAGACATGGGCACTGCAGAATGGATATCGTTTATCAGAACAAAAAACAATTGCAATTCACTTCTGCAATAAACATAAGCTACAACCAGAACTCAGATTAAAAAACCAATTGATCCCTCTCACCAGTAATCTTCGTTTCCTAGGTTTAATATTGGACACCAAAGTTAACTTTGTTTCACATATCACATACCTCTGAACTTTTTGTTTAAAGAAACATAATATACATAGGTCCATTTTTGTTATGTCATGGGGTGCTGATAGATAAACTCTATTACATTTGTATCATGCTATTATCAGGTCTTGTTTAGATTATGGTGTTGTATATTACTCAGCTAAGAAAAGTGCATTAATCAGACTTAATACCATCCAACACAGTGCCCATCGTACTGCTTTGGGTGCATTTAAAACATCCCCTGTCCAGAGTCTATATAATAGAGGCGCATGAAGCTCCACTTCACCTTAGAAGGAAAATGCTGCTTCTTAATTATGCAGCTAAAATTCAAAGCGTTCCAGTTCATCCTGTTGACCATTAGCATTAGTAGAGGCACATGATGTAAGAAATCAAGCTTATACAGCATCAACCAAAAAAAAAAAAAAAAACCCTTCCCATTTCACATCCATTCATTCCAAATGTTTGTCTAGTTCTGCCTTGAATTTATTTAAGTTATCAATTTCCACAACAACAGATGAAGGTTTGTTCCAGCAATCAACTACTCTCTGGCTAAAGGCAAACTTCTGCACATCTATTCTACAACTGTTTTTCCCCAGTTTGAATTTGTGCCCACTCAGGTTTGTAATCTGAGCAAGAGGAAGAATCCCGTCAGCATTGAGCCTGCTCAATCCATTCAAAGCCTTATACACCTCAATCATATTGCATCGCAGATGCCTAGTCTCCAGAAGCTGCAATTTTCAGAACTTAAGCCTTTCTTCATAAGAGCACCACTTTGTTCCCTTCACCACTCTTGTTGCCCTTCTCTGCACTCATTCCAGCAAGTCTACATCCCTCCTAAAATGAGGCCTCCAGACCTGTATGCAGTATTCAAGGTGTGGCCTGACCATTGGCTTATACAAGGGGATAATCATCTCTTTATCCCTGCTTGCAAAATTTCTATATATCATTAACAAGACCCCATGACTTACTCTGGCAGCCTGTCTGTGCTGCTCAGAAAACTTCATATTTCACTGCACAGTTACCTCCAGGTCTCTTTCATTCTACACCTGAGTGTAACAACACCCAGTTGGTACATTTCTCTGCGGTTACTGCTACCCATATGCAGTACTTTACATTTGTCAATGTTAAACTTCAGTTGTCACTTCTCAACCCATCTTCCCAACTTTTTCAGATCCTGTTGTAGCAGCATACTGTCATTATTGTTATTAACAGCCCTGCCAACCTTTGTATCATCTGCAAACTTTGACATTAAGCTTGATATACCTTCATCAATATCATTGATAAATGTACAAAACAACAATGGGCCCAACACCGAACCCTTAGGGACACCACTAATAACATTAGTCCATGTAGAGCAGTATCCATTGATTACCACTCTCTTGTCTTCTCCCACTCAACCATCCTTTTATCCATTGTAGCAACTTGCCCTTAATGCCATACTGCTCCAATTTGTACAGTAGTCTTCTGTGTACAACGGTATCAAAAACTTTCCTGAAATCCAAGTATATGATATCAAAATTATTTTTTGCACCCAGTTTCTTTGTGACCATGTCATAGTATCCAATCAAATTGGGCAGACAAGACTTCCCCTTGACAAACCCATGCTGTGTCTGAATTATTACTGCTGCATCTAGATGATACTGAAATTCTTCTTTAACCAGTGACTTCATTATTGCTTTCCAACCCTGAATGGACAGCATTCTATAACAGTAGACCAACTGAAAATAGACCCTCTGGCATTAGACTAAAAGATTTGCTTCATACCTGGAATATTGATTTTGATGATGTATGTTGAGAGACCGATGTTCCTGATTCACCCTGGTCTGTAAATCTCCCTCACTGCGATACCCACTTTCAGCACTGGGGAAAGAAATCCCTGGCAGATGAAAATATCAAACAACTACATAAAGAACATGCCCTCAACAATACACAAAGCTGCCAAATGTACACAAATGGCTCAAAAACCAGGTTTGCTGTTGGTGCAACGGCTGTCTTTCCTTCTTTTACAGTCTCCATATCACTACCAGTTTTATGTAGCAGCTATACTGCAGAGTTATATGCAATCAAATTAGCCTTACAAAATATTAACACTTTCCACAATGCTAGCAGTGTAATATGCACTGATTGTATGTGTGCAGTGTCTGCATTGGGCAATTCAATTTTCAATATCATATCCCATCAAGAAACTAATCATTTCTGGTTTAAACCATCTATGCTAGCAATAGACTAAATCATTAAGTGAAATTCTTCTGGATTCCAGGGCATTAGGTTATCATAGGTAATGAGAGAGCAGATCAGGCACCCAAAAAACCAAACAATACAACACCAGCAAATTACCAAGTATCATATATAGATTATTTGAAGCATATAAAAAAAGTCAGTACATTTCAGTGGTCAGAAATATGGAAGGCACAAAGGTATAACAAATTGCTCCAAATCAAAGAAGAACCAACATTATGGATTTCCAGCTTTAGACAAAATAGACAGAAAGAATTTGTACTAGTAAGACTAAGGACAGGACTTATGCACCTAACCCATATGTTTCTACTCATGGGAAATGACCCACCTTTGATGCACACATTGTACGTTACCACTTACAGTCAAGCATGTACTTTTTTATAGATTGTCCTCATTATTCCCATTTCAGAAAAAGAACTTTCTACTCTCAATCACAACTGCAAGAACCATTATCGCTTACCCCCATGATTGGAAATAGTGCTAACCTAGCTGAACTCTATACCTTTCTGAAACAAATATATATATACAGTAAACCCCCGCTATTTGCGGGGATTACGTTCTTGAGAAATGCCGAGAATACCGAAAACACAAATACTGAGTTATGGCTCCCATAGTAATAAAGGGGTTCCGTTACAAAGTATGAAATATATAAGAAAAACTAGTCTAAAATTCTGTCTATGTATTATATGTATCTTCATAATATGACTGTTCATAGACAGTACATAGTGAAATGCAAGCATATGGCATCGAAATGAAAATAAGAAACAATTTAATATTAAATGTAATATTTATTACAAATTTCAAACAAATCTTTCAAACCAGCGGCTTTGCTAGCTAAAAAAACGTATCCCGCCAGTGCTATCACCAGTTTTGCTAAAGTGTTGATAAAGGAGTTTTGCCTTTTCACGAATGATGAGTGAAATTAACGGAATTTTATTTTGAGTTCCATCTTCTATCCACAGATTTAAAGATTTTTCCATTTTTTCTAATTTAACATCACGAGTTACAGAGCAAATTTTTGAATCAATTAGCGCATTTTCACGGACACCACGGCGGATTTTTCTTCTGATTTCTTGATTGATCGTACTGTTGACTCATTGATTTTATAATGTTTTGCCACTGAGGAGACACTTTCACCATTAAAAATTTTATCTAATAACTCAATTTTATTCACTAATGTCATCACCTTCTTCGATATTTTCACATTTCCCTTGTTATTTGTAGCCATATTTTTGTAGGGGTTAGAAAGAACTTGTCCACAATAAAGTCACTTTACACACTAGAAAAAGTCTGTTTTACACTGCAAAATGGTAGATTTATCACTTTTGTAAGCATATCAATTTATAAATTGATAAATTTATTCAATTTATAAGCATATAAATTAAAAGCAAATGACGAAACCTTCCATGACAAGCGCATAACACATCCTGAACAAGGATTAGCGAGAAACATCCACTCTCGCTATTTTGTCACCCCTCTCCCCCACCCACTGAGCGCTGTTTTGATCGGGAAAGATAATTTTAGCCAAGCCCATGTTTTTTTATGGCGGAAAATGTTCACGGCGCTTTAAAATTCACATTTTTTTAGGTTTCATTTTATATTAAATCAGCAACCGCGAATACAGATACCGCGAATAGCGGGGTTTACTGTGTGTGTGTGTGTGTATATATATATATATATATATATTATGTGAGGTAAAAGTTAGGCAAAAGTAATAAAAATAAATAAATATAACTATGTAGCTATCATTAGAGGCAGCAAATGCACATCCTCCACATGATGCCTAATTATATTTAATAATTAAAATAAATATGATATTTAAAATAAAAACATCAGCCAGTAGTACGGCAATAATGCAGAGCGAAACGAAACGCAAAAATATAAAATAAACAAACAGGGAAGGGAAAAGTAGAGATAATAGAACAAAAAGGTAGTCGATAATCCCCTGTATAATTTAGTCAATTAAGTCATTAAACCCAATTAATATAAAATGTAAATTTAAAATAATGCCAATTATAAATAATTTAACGGTACCCCCCTCGAAGGTACCAGTTCCAAAAAACGTGAAATATCACCAAAAAAGGGTTAAAGAAACTACCAAAAAACTAAAATATCAAAAAGATAGACTGACCATCATGCCCCATATCGACAGAGGACCACGAGGCCAATAATGGTCATGGAATCGCTGCATTTCAATCGTCATACAAATCATCGCAAAGGCAGAAATATCGAAGAACCAAACCAAACCACCCCTCCATTCTCCGATAGATCAACCAATGCAGAGGACTTGCATTCGCTCTGCATTGTTGCCATACTACTGGCTGATGTTTTTATTTTAAATATCATATTTATTTTAATTATTAGATATATATATATATATATATATATATGTGAATTCCTCTGATGCTAAAATGGAACAAATTATGTTACTTTAGGATAATAACATAGGACCTGGCACATTTTGGCCTCAGCTGCCCTTGTGCTCTTAAACACCAATACCAATTTTGTATTAACTGTGGATGTAATAGCTTCCTTAACCCAGTAAAGCAATATCAAAAACTGTTCTGTTATTTTTAATAATGTAGCAAAAATGAAGGCAGAAAAACATTCATTAAATTCTCTTGTTTAACTCACTGGCAGTCATTTGAAATTATTATTATTATTATTATTATTAGCAGGGCTTTTTTTTTTTTTTTATATATATAATATAAACTTCATAGAGTGCAGAGGAAGTTTACCTAGGAAAGAGGGAGAATTCTTTGTGAGGGGGGGGGGATTATCTCCCAGGAAATTTTTTGAAAATTATTGCCAAATGAGCCACATTTTTCAAATTTGGGAGATTTTTAAGAAGTGCTAAATAGTTAAGGGTTTTTTTTTTTTTTTTTGAGTATAGTAGGCCCCCGTTATAACGCGGTTCGCTTTCCGCTGATTCACTGTAATGCTGTTCTTATATTATAACCCGTATCTGACTATAACGCTGTCACAGATCATTATAACGCTCTTTTACAGATTGCATTTTTGGCATATTTAACGAAATCATTTTATTTAATGGAGTCGATAGCTTGAAAATGAATAGCAAAGCAGCATTAAAACGTTTCCCACACCGATTTGCAAAATTTTCCCACGCTTGGTGAAATTTTCTCGCAGGCTAATTTAATTGGAGTACAGTGACTTGTTACGTAGTTCTGAGATCAACATTTTAAAAAATTATCAAGTATATTGCTTGGAATATTTACATTATATGCATTTATCCGAAGTCTAGTCATCACTCAGTACAGTATTAGACTGTACGTAACGGACAGTTTACTTGAACGTTGTATCATAATTAATGCAACCAAATGCAGTTACATTTTCAAAGAGCTAATAATGACCGATAGGAATGAAAAAGCAACGTCTGGCCGCAGTACAAAGACTATAAATATAAGAAAAAGACTGAATTTGAAAATAAAATTAGACAATTAAATGTTTCGAAGCGAATCGATTCAGGTCAACGACAAGCAGATGTGTGCCATAATTTAGGACTTGCAACTTTAACTGTAAGAACAATTATAAAAAATAAAGAATTAATTTTAGCAGTGGGAAAGACAGCTGTTGCACTGCAAGCAACTAGGGCTAGGCCGGCTATTAGGATTGAAATGGAGAGATTTTAACTAATTTTATTGAAGATAATATCCAATGTAGAATTCAGTTAAGTTAAATATTATTAAAAAAAAAATGCGGAACCATTTAAAACTAACAAGGGCTGGTTAAATAGATTTAAAATCCAGGGAGAAGCCACAAGTGCAGATCAAGGAGCTGAAACTTTCAGAAAAGAACTTGTTAAAATTATTGAAGAGGGGTATTATGTGTTATACTTCTCGACAAGTTTTTAACATAGATGAAGCAGGACTTTTGTGGAAACGAATGCCTAAAAGAAGTTTCATATTGAAAGAAGTAAAAACATGTGAGGTTTCAAAGTGGCGAAGGATCGGTTGACTTTATTGTTGGGTGGTAATGCTGCAGGGGATTTAAAATTAATACCCCTTTTAGTTTATTTGGAAGAGGGCCAAAGTTCAACCCAAAATCCACACATTTTTCATGATTAAATTCATCAATTAAATTAAATCAACTAAAATCAATTAAATTTATTATTTTAATTGGAATTTTAAGTTTACTTTTTATACGTAAGTAGTTACCACATAATTATATGCATATGTAATGCAGAATATTTTATATGTACAAATATTTGAATATTAAATATTTTGACCGACATTTGTGCATCTTTTCACTACTGTTTATTATTGATTAGGAAATACCCTATGGCACCGACTGCAACTCACAAATACATATGTTACCTTATGGGAATGCGGCGCTCGCTTAACGCGGATTCACTTAGCGCTCTGTTTTTCCCGGAATGAATTATCAGCATTAAGCGAGGGTTAGCTGTAATTATTTTGGCTGCTTGTTACTTTTGCCATTGATCCTACACACTCGTTTATTTGTTGCAGTGTGTTTAATAAAGTCACCACCTTTACTTGATACTTCAGTAATGTGTTCTCATTCCACAGTGATCCTTTTAAATAATTACATCATCGGCACTAATTTTATTTTCAAATTACGAAAGTGTAGTGAAATGGACAACACTAATTTAATAGGTATTATTTATTTATTGTTAAAAATGATTTTATAAATATTTCTACATTAAAAGAATGTTATCATATTTTTTATTGCAATTGCTTATTTTTTTTGCTGTTTATGCTTATTCTGCATGATTGAGCCTGAATGAGCCATGGTTTAATTAAGTGTTTTTATTATTAATTAAGTGTTGTGATTGGCAAACATCTTTAGTAGATGAGTTGCCAAATGAAGCAGTGCATCTAACTTAACTCTCCGATGATGCACAATGCACCAAGAGGATTAGTAATAATAAGTAATATTTATTTTAAAATAAATATTTTTTTTGTTTTAAATGTTTTTTTTTTTTTTGTTTCTAACTTCCAGAATGCCATTCCATCAGAAAAAAACTGATTGTTAGCAGTAGTACTGCCAAATGATGCAAGGAAGCAAGCTTATACATGATCAGCCATTGGGGGGGGGGTACTACCCACCCCATACCTTCTACCAGTGTATCTAATCCTTCCTTAAATTTATTCAAACTGTCCACATTAACAACACCAGATGGTAGTAGGTTCTAATAATCAGTTACACTCTGGCTGAAGACAGATTTTCAGACATCTTTTCTGCAACCATTTTCATTCAGTTTATGTCCCTTGTGTGTGTTTTCTGAGAAAGATTTAAATACCATTGCCATCAATCAATTTAAAGCCTTAAACACTTCTTTCAGCTCACCTTGCAAGTGCTGTGCATATCCCTTTGTGTTTCTTGACTAATCTGATTGCTCTTTTCAGTACCTGTTCCAAGAGATCCATTTCTTTATTTGAAAATGAGACATTCAGACCATTGTGCAGTGTTCAAGATGTGGCTCAATACAATGAGATAATCATTTCCTTGTTCCTTGCTGGCAGAGTTCCTGTACATCATTTGACAGAATCCTATGAGCTGTTTTTCTAGCAGTTTGTCTGCACTGCTCAAAAAACATCAATGTTGGACTCTATCATATGCAAGTTATTGCTAACTTGAATGTAATTTTGACTGTTCAATAGAGATTTCTTATTTTGGGTTACTTAGTGAAAAAAATGCCATTTTGAATTAGCCAAAAAAAAAAAAAAAAAAAAAAAAGATCAAAATGATAAGTTAACACAGTCTCTCTCTCTCTCTCTCTCTCTCTCTCTCTCTCTCTCTCTCTCTCTCTCTCTCTCTCTCTGTGTAAAGATCCTTTGCCACTCAGTAAGGTTTAACTGTTTTTGATTGCGTAAATAATTTTTAACTCAAGCAAAATATTTTGCGTAATAGTGTAGTTCTTAAAATTTCTAACTTTATTAAAAAATTCACTTTCTGGATAATTTATTTTTTCACTTACCCACCTTCATTACAGATAATGGGGCTCGGAGACTTGGGAAGTGATTTACTTTTTGAGCAGCATACTGTTAAAGAAATACAAGAAATTGAGAAGAAATTGAGGTAGGTTTTAAGGGAAAAAAATTTATTAATTTTATGATAAATATATAATTTTCTGGGACATTTCCATTTAAAATAAAAAAAAAAAAAATACAGTTCTCATAATGTCTCTTTCCATTTGCAAAATGAAAAACATTTACAGGAAAATTAAACAAAATTCAAAGTCTTTTTTATATATATTTAATAAAATGTCACTCAATAACAGTTGAAGGAATATAACTTCAACAATTATATTTTTATGATCAGAAAATCAGCATAAAAATGAACATAGTTTTCCTAACTTAATGACATTCAAATTTTTGATTTTATTGGCAAATGTGGTTTTTTTTTTTTTCGATTTCAGTAACTTCTGAAATTTCCAATTATTTGCGCTCTGATTTTTTTTTTTTTTTTTTTTTTGTACACAGAAAGAGAGGAGTCTTCCTAATAATTTTCTGATGGGGTGGGTGCTTTTTTTTCTAAATCTACAATCACAAAACAAGCTGGCAGCCACCCAGATTTATCACCTGCAGATTTTGTTTGCACTCTCATGCAATTAAATTTACGTTTCATAAGAGAGTGGTTCAAGGATATCCCAAAGAAGATAATTTTATTTCAGTCTACTATTTACAGTTTTTTTTTTTTTTTTTTTTTATATCTCATTTTAGCATTATTCACTGTTTTGAATGTCACAGAAAGTTGACTCCATTAGTTCTGTTTCTTCTAAAATGTATGGGAGTCTGACCCCTACTGATTTGTGACATAGTTCAGGATATATGCTCATTAGTGCAATTATACATTTTTTTTTTTTTTTTGTTGACATCTAAAATAATTTTAGATCTTTAAGAAAAAGAAGAAAATCAAAAACATCTTAAGCTTTCTGCTTTGAAATAAATATAAAACCTAATGTTTGTATCTACAACACAAAAGTTACTACTACAATTTTATTTTTGAAAATATTTAATTTGGATACAAATGTAACATAAAATATTATATATCAGAAAATATTTTTCAGTTACTGAAGGGTCTAGGGCTTCTTAACCAAAAGGATTTTCCCATATTCCATATCATTGCTCAAAGCATCAAAGACGGATATTGTTGGGATATCAGAGACATGGTGTCACACAGATATAAGTAATGCAGAACTGGAATTTGGGGAGTACAACGTCTACAGACAGGATAGAAAGGGAGGAGGGGTTATGCTATTAGTTAAGAAACACATAAAATTCAAGGAAGTGAAGCCAGTTGACATCGCTGGACAGTGCATTGTCGAGTCAGTTTGGTGTGACATAAGCATTGGGAGATCAAAATTGAGAGTAGAAGTGTGCTATAGGCCTAATGACTCTGATGAGTATAATAAGAAACTGTACAGGGAAATAGATTGGGCCAGTAAATCAGAGAGTCTTATAATGGGGGATTTTAATTTCCCAGATATTGACTGGAATTTGTGGGTTGATCACTCACACACTAGCAAGGCTTTTGTGGATTTATTGGATGATTTTTTTCTAAATCAGCATGTTCGGGAGGCAAATAGAGGGAGCAATACTCTTGATTTGATTATCAGTAGTGATTCTTCATGCATTAAGAATCTGCAGATACAGGAACCACTAGGTGGCAGTGATCACAGTGTGCTGAAGTGGGATTTACTCAAGGAGGTAACTACCATCAGGGGTAAAGGTAAGGGTTATTGCTTTCATAAAGGTAACTACGATGGTCTGAGACAGTATTTAAATTCTATACAGTGGGACCAACTGATGATGTTACCAACAGCAAACTCAAAATGGGAAGCATTCAAAGAACTTATCTTGGAAGCTACTAGGCTTCACATACCAACTAAGAAATATTGTTCAAAGTTCAGGCCTAAATGGATGTCAGATGAACTAATGAGACATATGGCAGAGAAGAAAAATGCATGGGATACATATAAATTAACACGTCACACAGAAGCCTATGATAGATATAAGTTGATCTGTAACCAAGTTACAAAGGAGGTTAGGCAGGCGAAGGCAGATTATAAGAAATCTTTGGCAAGGGATGCAAAGAAAAACAGCAAGGAGTTCTTTACTTATGTAAACTCTAGAAGGAAGGGGATGAATCAGATTGGTCCGCTTGATATCGATGGTTCAACTGTTTTTGATCCTGCTCAGGTAGCTAACAAACTAAATCAATATTTTGCATCTACATTCACACATGAGGAGTTATTCAGGAAGGGGAATGCCATAGATGAAGTAAACACTGGCAGTGAGCTAGATGATCTTGTAATAATTGAGAGTAAAGTGGATGAGAAATTGTTGAAGATAAATACAAGAAAGGCACCTGGGGTGGATGGGATCTATCCAGTTATATTAAAGGAGGCAGCAAAGGAAGTAAGCAAACCCTTATCCATAATTATGAGAGCTTCCTTGGACTCAGGGGAGGTACTCACAGAATGGAGATGTGCAAATGTAACCCCAATTCACAAAGGAGGATCAAAGGCTTGCACAAGTAATTATAGACCTGTGAGTTTAACTTCTGTTCAAGGAAAATTAATGGAAGCACTGGTTGAAGAAGCACTGCAGGATTATCTTGACAAGAATTCAGTTATAGCTCAGACACAGCATGATTTTGTTAAGGGAAGGTCTTGCCTGACCAATTTGATTGGATACTATGATGTAGTCACAAAAGAATTGGATGCAGGGAATAAATTTGATATTATATATTTGGGTCTTAGAAAGGCTTTTGATACTGTTACACATGGAAGACTGCTGCACAAATTGGAGCAGTGTGGCATTGGTGGCAAATTGTTGCTATGGATAAAGGGATGGTTGAGTGGCAGAAGACAGAGTGGTAATTAATGGACACTGCTCATCGTGGACTAATGTTATTAGTGGAGTTCCTCAGGGCTGCGTCCATTGTTGTTTTCTGTATTTATAAATAATATTGATGATGGTATATGAAGCTTAATGTCCAAGTTTGCAGATGATACGAAGGTTGGCAGGGTTGTCAAGGACACTACTGACACTATGCTACTGCAACAGGATCTGGAAAGGTTGAGCAGATGGGCTGAGAGGTGGCAAATGAAGTTTAACATTGACAAATGTAAAGTACTACATATGGGAAACAGCAACCCCAGAGTAACGTATCAAATCTGTGGTACTACACTGACAGTGGTAGAGAATGAGAAGGACCTGGGGGTAATTGTGCAGGCAGATATGAAGTTCTCTGAGCAGTGCAGATGGGCTGCAAGAGTAGCTCATGGTGTCTTATCAATGATATACAGGAATTTTTCTAGCAGGAATAGGGAGGTGATTATTCCCTTGAAGGCCTCTGTAGCCGAGTGGGCAGGAGCGGGAGTGTAGTAGCACACGCTCTTTGAGTAGACCAGGGTTCAAGCCCCTGATTGCTGAATACGGTCGATCTGCCAACCTGCACTGGACCAGCGTGGCAGATTATGGTCCATTTCCCTCAACATGAATTTTTGAGGAGGCTTCCATCCTGCAGTGGGTTGATAATGGCTGCACTTTACTTTTTTTTATTCCCTTGTATAAGGGAATGGTCAGGCCGCACCTTGAGTACTGTATGCAGGTCTGGAGGCCTCATTTCAAGAAGGATGTAGAGCTGCTGGAACAACTACAGAGAAGGGCAACAAGGTTAGTGAACGGAACGAAGGGTTGCTCTTATGAAGAAAGGCTTAAGTTTTGCAAATTACAGTGTCTGGAGACTAGGCACCGGCGCGGTGATCTGATAGAGGTGTACAAAGCCTTGAATGGTTTGAGCATGCTCAATGCTGCTGGGATACTGCCTCTTGCTCAGAATAATCACCTGAGAGGGCGTAAATTCAAATTGAGGAAAGACAGATGTAGGATAGATGTGCGGAAATTTGCCTTTAGCCAACGGGTGGGTAGTTGGGTGGTGGAACAGACTTCCATCCCTTGTTGTGGAAATTGATAGCCTAAATAAATTTAAGGATCAGCTGGACAGGCATTTTGAACGAATGGAGAGGTGAAGTGGAAGGGTTTTTTTTTTTTTTTTTTTTGGCTGATGCTTGCTTTCTTGCATCATATGCCTCTACTAATGCTAATATTGTCTAAGCTAGTTCGGTGGAGAAACAAATTGAGTCCAGATCCAATATCCACTCCTCACCTTCTTATAGTGTAGTAGTAGCGAGCTTACTATATGGCTGCTGAATCAATGAATAAGGGTGTGCTGCAAGTATTAGACAAAACTATCTTAAGTGAATAAATTATAGGCTGGAACTTTATCACTATGATAGTACAAAGCAATTGGGATTCATAGTTTGAGTTGTCATCTAGGTCAATATGGTTCTCATTGTGCTATCAGGGAAGTGTTTGTGTGAGTGTGTGTGTGTGTGTGCGTGCACACACACACACACACACAGTGCTAAATGTTCTGTTGGAATAACTATCAAGATAGATGTCAGAAAAATGTAATTAGCAGAATTAGGTTAATATATCATTTATCATTCATACATTTCTTAGGTATTATAGAAACCTATAGGATAAACATGAGGAAACTACAGCTAAACATTCGTTATAATTTAATTTATTCTTGAAGTAGGATAGTGCAAAAATGTTGTACCAGTAGATTTTAGAAGTAGTTTGAAAGAACACTTAATTGGCTGGGAAGTGATATTCCATTGCGTTTTGGAAGCATAGTTTAAGATGGAAAGTTGGGTGATGAAATTTGTTTGTGCCTCCTTTGAAGGCACAAGAAAATAAGAAATAGAAGAGTTTTTAATATGTTAGGATACTGGCCTTACAACTGAAGTAAAGTTATTGGGGTATAAAATTCTCTGCTTGTTCTTCGCATTACAACCTGCTGCATTTACAAAACAAAAGTTAGGAAAAGCAGTAGAAAGTAATGAGCAAGAAAGAATAGTATTGGTTGGAGATGCAAAGAGGAGGCTAGGAAATAACAGTTGCATTTGCTGGGATATTTGGAAAAATATCTCAGCATCTGAAAAAATTTGGAGAGAAAAATATGTCCAGCAATAATGCTAAAAGACTACTAGAATTTTGAAATGCTATGAAAGCACTCTTACTTAGAAACAGAATATATCAGCATAAAGATATGCACATGTTTTTAATGTAGGGAGTGTAATAGAAACAAGAAAACCATAATGAATTAGATCCTTTTTAGAAAAGTTCTAATCAAGTGATAGATGGTGAAGTAAAACCTCCATCCAGAACATTTAGAAATATCACTTATCTGCAAGAAGAGGGACAACTCAATTGCCTTTTTGTAGAAATGGTCTTCTATACAGTGCTGTGCAAATATAGGCTATAGGAATAATGATTACTACTACTGCTGTGTACCATCCATTAGATTTTCACTTGCAAGACTTATTTTTTTTTATCAAAAAAAAACCAAAAAACATTTTTTTAAGTTTATTATGCTATAATACTTTTTTTTAAAAGTATTACAACTCAGATTTCTGAGTTATTAATCTTTACAATGTAATACCATGGTAAAATAAAGAGAAGACTCATTTTCTGAATTTTCCCTCAGTAAAATCTACCTGCTGCCTTATTGGAACCAATTTTTAGTGATATGAATTCCATTCCATTATTCAAACTTAAAACCAATCCTAAACCTTATTCTTTGGCCACCAGCTCACTTCAGTATGTCATCATTTATCATTCATACATTTCTTAATAGGACTAAATTTTTTAGATGGAAATTGCTGGATGCCATGTTGGGGATGGAGGCAATCCAGGATTTCCCATCTTTAGTTCCATAGATATTTATTAGTCGACTCTGCAGTGTGTGGTCTTGCATTGCTCTTTAACATGATGACCCCTTGGTGCAACACAATAAACATTACTCCTTCACATTATATCATTTGCTGGATGCCATTTGAGAAAACATCCAGGATTTTTGCTATTTGCACATCAGTTTGTTACAAAGTAGTACCATGGTAAAATAAATTTCTTTTTCATAAATTTCTTTTTAACAAGTTTGGTATGTACTAATATTCATAACTCTATGTATTTCATGTACTTTTACCCTACTAATTGTGCATTTTCTTTCATGATGGCAGTTTATTTATTTTTTTTATATGTATGTCATTGTCTAAACTTCTGTGATAACAAAATTTTCTAAACAAAGTCTGCATAGATTTTAATGATCTGGGCTGCTTAGCTTTTCATGCTTCCAAAATTTGTGGTGTTTCTTTTGTGTACCTTTTTTAGTACTAATTCTAAAATCCAAACCACTTTTACCTATAACAGTTTTTTTACAAACAGTAAGAATTTTCTTGGATAGATATATCATGTATATGTGATATGCATACTATTTCCTTTGTGACTGACAGGTATAGATGTGCCCAGATGATGTGTTTAAATATATTGAGACCTGTAAGTTAGATAGCTATATAAACCTAAAAGTATTTCTTCCACATTCAGTTGTTTTCTGGCACAGTCATGCTAACTAGTATCTGCTTTTGTTATAAATGTTGTGGAAAAACAAAGGCATTATGTATTATCATTTGTGAATGTGCTGTATATTTTAGAATTAAATTGGCTGACCAAGATAAAACTGCGCGCCCTACAGGGATTGCAACTGTGGAAATGTGTGCAAAAAAGAAAGGCACAACATTTGTCATTCCCATGGTGGTGAGGGAACCCCTGCATCATATTAATGACTGCTACTTTTGTTTTGTATTTGCAGCAGGTTATAATGTGAAGAACAAGCAGAGAATTTTATACCCCAATAACTTTACTTCAGTTGTAAGGCCAATATCTTAACCACTGGTACTACCTCCACCAATTGTTCTTGAACTCTTGCAATCAGATCTTGAATCAATCTAAAATTTCCCATGATCTATTGCAAATACTGAGATCAACACGGACCCTTTCAAAATCAAAAAAAGTTTGTGGATCCCTATACAGGGTGTTTCAGTTAAACGTTTCAGAACTTCTAAGAGGGGTAGGGTACATCCTGACAACTCGAAATCATATAGCAATGTGGGGTCGGAAATGCTTTCCTGAAGCGGTGTTGTACACAGAAGCACCATAAAAAGAAAAGAGACCGTAAGTGAGAAATCGTTTTAATAATACATGAAAAGAAGCAAAAGGTACATGGATTAAAGTAAGTGTTCGAAGTTTCTTCAACCTCGTATTGCTTTCGCACAGTGGTACCTTGGAAAATGTGCTACAAATCCCCTTTTTCCTGCTGAAGTGTTGTTTTCCGATGAGGCATCCTTCACAAGGAAGGAATTTTCAACACGCATAACGACCATATCTGGGCGGTCGAGAACCCGCATGCAATACGACGTCGTGCAGCACAGATTCGATTTTCGGTCAATGTATGGGCCGGTATTATGGGAGATCACCTCATCGGACCTTACCTGTTACCGTGTCGTCTAACCGGACCTATCTACTTGATCTTTCTGCAGCAAGTATTGCCACAACTTTTGAGAGATGAACAGATTTCTGCATCGACGCAACAGACAATGTGGTTCCAACACGATGGAGCCCCTGCCCATTATAGCGGAGATGTTCGTAACTACCTGGATGTCACATTTGGTCAACAGTGGATCGGACGTGGTGGTCCCGTGCGTTGGCCTGCTCGGTCACCCGACCTATCATGTCTTGATTTTTATTTCTGGGGTCATATGAAATTGCTAGTTTATGACACCCCTGTTGACTATGCTGAGGAGCTGGTTGCAAGAATCGCAGTAGCTGCCGAAGAAATTCGAAATTCGCCTGGAGTATTCCAGAATGTTCGGATGTCCATGCGTCGGAGATGTGAGGCGTGCATTGTAGCCCGTGGAAGAAACTTCGAACACTTACTTTAATCCATGTACCTTTTGCTTCTTTTCATGTATTATTAAAACGATTTCTCACTTACGGTCTCTTTTCTTTTTATGGTGCTTCTGTGTACAACACCGCTTCAGGAAAGCATTTCCGACCCCACATTGCTATATGATTTCGAGTTGTCAGGATGTACCCTACCCCTCTTAGAAGTTCTGAAACGTTTAACTGAAACACCCTGTATATAACATATGCATATGTGTTACACACACACACACACACACACACATCGTTTTGCAGACTCCCTGGAACTGGTCTACGGACCCCTGTTTGGGAAACACTGATCTGGTGGGTGATATCAACTATTGTGATGGAGGAATTTGCAACTCTGGGCCATAGCAGTTTAACAAAGTGAACTCATTCTCATGAGAAGATTTAAATCTACTCAAAGGGCCTGCAGAGGTTTTAGGTTCAAGACTCTAATCCAAGGCTAGACATCATGAAAAAAAATTGATTCTCCTTTCTTCAAAAGAAGGCTCGGTGAGATATTGCAACAACATTTTTTTTTCTACCAACTAATAGAGCAGAGGCTATTTATTGATTCATAGAAGCAAAGCTTCAAAGGATTTCTCCTTTTGCACTTTATAGATTAACAATACTTTTATTGATTTCATAATGGAAACTAGTTTGTAGCACATTTAGTACACTTAAAAGAACTACAAAAACATTGGCCTAGTTAAAGAAACAGACTATGAAAAGCATTGCAAATTCTTTTTCACCTTTTGGCAGCCTTCTCACTATTTGCTTGGTAAATGGAAAATTGGTGTGATTGGTCAGTCATCTATTAACCAAGTTTCCTCTTATATATACATATATTTTTTTAATGTAAACCCACAAACACAAGAGGTATTAGAACCTATAGTACTTAGTACCGTGCTTGGGTTGGAGATTGAGAAGACGAAAGAAGATATTTGTTGACATTGGACTTGAACTTCTGTAGACTGTAATTTTCAAGAAATACATACGAAGGAAGGTTGTTCCAGAAAATGCAGCAGTTGAATGAATAAATGAGGAAGATGAAAAGTTGGTTCTGTGAGTTTGGAGTTAGAAGTAGATCAATGTTGGCTGGTGGCGGCATGTGTTCAGACTGTTTTGAAAGAGAGAGTGGGAATTATAGAAGCCAATCCAGAAGAACAGTGCCCATGGAAGTATCTGTAGAAGAGGCATGCAGCAGAAACAGTACATCTATGAGACCGCGTGGAGAGACTCTGTTAGAGATGAATCATTAATTAACGTAACTGCCCTCTTCTGAATGGAATCAAGAAGCCTGAGAGAGGTTTTGGGGGCACCACCCCAGATGTGGGAACAATATTCCATGGCAGGGCAGATTTGCAATTTATACAGAGTGAGCAGTTGTTTGGAAGAAAAGTAATGCTGAGAGCGAAAGAGAAAACCAAGTTTTTTAGATGCAGAGGAAGCAATATTTGCAATGTGCTTGTGCCAAGAGAGATTAGAAGTCAGGGTAATCCCCAAAAGAGATATATCATTTTGCCTACAAATCAGAGTGTCACTAAAGATAAGCATAGGAGCAGAAGAATCCTTTTTGCGAGATATAAGACAAGACTGAGTTTTAGAAGGGTTGAAATCAACTAAGTTGTCTTTGCCCCACTGGAGAATTACCTGAAGATCAGTATTTAAGGAATTGGTAGCAGATTTTCGAGAAGTTGAAGCTGATTGAGCAGGACAAGGTTTCTCAAAATGGAAAGTTGAATGCAATGTCCTATTATCAGCAAAACTAAGGATAGGATTTCCAGTCAATGGAAGCAGGTCATTAATGTACAAGAGGAAAAGAGTGGGGGAAAGAACTGAACCTTGGGGGACTCCGGCATTAGTGGAGAAGTTAGAAGACAGAGAGCCATCTACCATCACCCTCAGTGAGCGATCAGAGAGAAAACTGGATAACCAGTTACTAAAAACAGTTGGCAAACCATAAGATGAAAGCTTGTTTAGAAGACCCTTATGCCAAACATGATCGAAAGCATTTTGGATGTCAAGAGCAACTACTTGTGTTTCACTGAACCTTTCCATTGAATTAGTCCATAAATGGGTAACATAAGCCAGGATATCACCAGTGGATCGACACTGACGGAATCCATACTGGCGATCGTTGATCAGACGGAAGGTTTCTAGGTAGTTTAAGAGTTGGCGGTTAATTGATTTCTCCATTACTTTAGAAAGAGTGGAAGTAATTGCAATGGGACGATAATTGGATGGGAAGGATTTGTCACCATTTTTAGGAACTAAGACAGTCTCTGACACTGAGTTGAAAGAACATTAAAGACCAAGATTGAAACAAACTACTGTTACCTCCTCTGTATATAAACCTAGATTGAAAGAAACAGCTTGTACAAGCCCTGAATAAAGAAGAAAATTGTTTCAACTATGTTGCACTGAATTCCCATTGTTTCCATATTAAGAAATCATAATGCAGGAATTTCTGTTGTACTTGAAATCTGCAGGCATCTGCTAGACTGCATTTGAGGAATCCTTGAACCAAACTGGAAGAGTTACTTGGGCTGGCTTTAAAAATATAGTGTGCAGTTTTTTGGGAAACAGTTGAAGAGATTTAGACTGCCGTGAGTGACATACTGAAGTAAAGTCACTCATGGTAGTCTAAATCATGGAGGAAGAAGGTACCAAGGAGGATGAATATGAGCAAATTTCCAGGCAGAAGGAAAAACACCTTTGAAATAAGAAAGTGAAAAAGGCGGCAAAGAAGAGGAGTAGGTTCAGGAGCACAGGTTTTGAGAACAAGTGGAGAAATACCATCGGGACCTGGAGCTTTCTTAACATCAAGATTCGTCAAAATCCTTCTAACATCCTTTTGATGGAAGACCACAGGGGGCATTGAATAGAGCGTGTTGGGAATGGTGGGAGGTGTTCTACAAAGATCATTAATACATGAGTTGGAAGTAAAATGGGATGCTAGCAGGTCAGCTTTATCCTTGGCTGAAGTGAAAACAGAACCATCTGGTTTGGACAGAGGTGGGAGCCGATTGGGGCAAAAGTTGCGGCCAATAGCTTTGGCAAGAGACCAGAATGCTCGGCTACCATTAGGGCAAGAAGCAAGTTTTCTACTCTTAGCCTGTTCAAACTCTAGTTTGGACTGATTAATAACTGCTTTACAATTGTTACGAGCTTTGGTATAGGCAGAAAATGAAACTGAAGAATTAGAAACAAGCCAATTACGATATGCAACATTCTTCTGTTGAACAGTCTTAACACATTTATTGGAAAATCAAGGTTTAGATAAAGGACGAGATTTTAAAGTGGAGTGTGGGATAAAGCATTCCATTCCTGCAAGAATAATTTCACTGACATGATCTGAGCAAACGTTGACATCAGAAGTTTTGAAACAGTAATCTGACCAAGGAAAAGAAGTCTCACAGGTCATCCCATTTTGAATTCTTGTAATGCCAAACAACACGAGGTTGGGAATAGCCATGAGATAAAGGCTCCATTGGAGAAGAGACAATCACCAAGTTGTGATCTGAAGTGCCTAAAGGAACTCTCACTTCGACTGTATACTTAGAAGGGTTGTTTGTGAGAAAAAGATCAAGCGTATTGGCTGTATGATTAGGATTGTCCGGTATTCTTGTAGGTAAATGAACAATCGGTGCAAAGTAATTGCAAAAGCCTCAGCATCTCGACCAGCTGAGTCGGTGTGACTATAAAACGGAAGCCAGCTGGAGTTGTGAACATTAAAATCACCAAGGAAAATTACCTGACTGTTAGGAAAGTTGGACTGAAGAAAGTGAAGTTGCAGAGAGAGGAAGTCAAAGAGCTGCAAATGATTAGTGGAGTTGGGAGAACGGTAGAGTAACAGATGAATTTGGCACATTGAGGTACAGAGATTTTAAGTCAGAGAAGATCAAAGAGAGGAGATTCCAAATTGTCAAGTCTCTGACAGGGAATATCAGAACGGACATATGCACAAGTACCACCTTTGAGGCGAAAGGAATCATACAGCGAATAATTTGGGCATCTGAGATGAGCAGTTGTTGGATCAACCAATAACTGAGATTCTGTCAGAAAAAGTACATGGGGTTTGGCAGACTTGCAGTCTGCCAAACCCCATGGACATCGTTGGACCTCGCTGAGATTAGAATTGAGACCACGTATATTTGTGAAATGAATTCATCATCATCATCATCAGCCATTTTCAATCCACTGCAGGATGAAGGCCTCTCCAGCAACTTTCCAGTTGCTTCTGTTTTGAGCACTGGACATCCATTTACTACCCGCAAACTCATGAATTTCATCTATCCATCTCCGCCTTTGTCTTCCAGGTTTTCTTCTAGCTCCTCTTGGATACCATTCTGTTATTTTCTTAGTCCATCTGTCATCATGTCTTCGAGCTATGTGTCCTGCCCAAGACCATTTTAGTTCTTTAGTTTTGATAAGAATGTCCTTTACTTGAGTTTGTTGCCTAATCCATGTGTTTCTCTTCTTATCTAACAGTCTTATTCCCAATATGATTCGTTCCATTCTTCGCTGTGTGGTTCTCAGCTTCTCTTCCATTCTTTTGGTGAGTGCCCAAGTTTCACTTCCATAAGTCATGGTGGGGAGTATACATTGGTCCATTATTTTACGTTTCAGACAAACTGGGATATTGCTCTTCAGTATGTGACTATATTTCCTGAATGTTATCCATCCAAAATTTATTCTTCTCTTGACTTCTAGCCATTTATCATTATTACAGCTAATAACTTGTCCCAGATAAGTATATGACTCCACCTTTTCAATTACTGCTCCTTCAATCATTATGTCTCTTTCTGTGGCATACTTGTTCATCATTACTTTTGTTTTAGCCATATTCATCTTTAGTCCAAAATCCTTACTAGCTGTGCATAACTGATTAAGATTTTCCTCTAATTCTTTGGGATCATGGCTTATGACCACAATGTCATCTGCAAATCGCAAATGGTTTAGGTACTCTCCGTTCACATTGACTCCTTTCTGCGACCAGTCTAATCTTCTGAAAGCTTCCTCAAGGGCAGCAGTAAACAGCTTAGGAGATATTGTGTCTCCTTGTCGAACTCCTTTCTCAATTTTAAATTTCCTACTGTCTTTGTCTAGTCTAATGAAGGAGGTAGCACTCTCGTATATTTTCTTCAAAATCATAATATATGGGGTATCAATGCCTTGTCTTTCCAGTGCCCGAAACATTGCCTTATGCTGTATGGAGTCAAATGCCTTTTCATAATCCACAAATGCCAGGCATAATGGTGTTTTATATTCATTTGCTTTCTCCATTAGCTGTGATATTACATGAAGGTGATCCATAGTTGAGAATCCTGTCCTAAAGCCAGCTTGCTCTTTCGGTTGATTCTCATCCAGTATTCTTTCTAATCTGTTAGTAATGACCCTTGTGAACAACTTGTAGATGTGGGATAACAAGCTAATTGGTCTATAATTTCCAATTTCTGATTTATCTCCTTTCTTATGCAGCAAAACTATGATTGCATTATTCCACTGCTTAGGCGTCACACCTTTTCTAATGCACTTTGTGAAGAGCCTTGCCAGTTTTTGTGTTATGTCTCTTCCTCCCAATTTTAACAACTCTACAGTAACTTCATCTTCCCCCGGGGCTTTCTGATTCTTCATTTTCTTCAATGCATGTTCTACCTCATCAGGAAGAATATTGGGTATGTTGTATGTGTTGCTACTTTGCAATCCATCTTCCCCACTGCTGGCATCATTCCCCTGCTCCTTGTATAATTCTCTATAGTAGTCTTCTGCTATTTGAATTATGCCTTCTCTGCTGTTTATAAGTACACCATCGCTATTCTTCAGTTTCAGTATCATTTGTCTTTCTGTATTACTGCTCATGGCTGCTGATTTAAATCCTTTGTTTTCCCTTAATGCTTGTTCTACTTTTCTTGTGTTAAATCTTCCTATGTCCTCTCTGAGTCTCTTTCTAATGGCTTTGCATAACTCAGTATACTCAATTTTCTCCCTGTCAGTGTTTTTCTTGCTTTTCATTTGTCGTCTTCGGTTCATCATGACAAGTGTTTCTTGACTAATTTTTTCTTCTTTGGATTTCTTTTTCCCTATAGGTTTCTTGGGCTTTATCACTTTCAAAAAGTTGTAATATTCCTCGTCGATATCTTGGTCCTCAGCAGTCTGCAGAAGCTCATACTTGTTCTTAAGTTCCAGTACATACTGCTTTTTCTCCTCTTCTGTTATCTCAAAGACCTTTGTATTATTTGCTCGAGTCAGTTTTTTCCTTTCCTTTCCTACATCTATATCAAGTGTACATCTTACCATTCTGTGATCACTTCCAACATTTACCTTATTCAGGACGGTGACATCATTCACAATATATCTTCTATTAGTGAGGATGAAGTCGATTTCATTAGTAGTTAATCCATTTGGACTCTTCCATGTCCACTTTCTGTTCACCCTTTTCTTGAAAAAAGTGTTCATTACTGACAGTCCTTGAGATTCTGCAAATTCCACAAGTCTTTCACCTCTTTCATTTCTTTCACCAATTCCAAAATTTCCTATAGTTCCCCTTTCTGTGCTGTTTTGTCTTTTTCCAACCTTAGCATTGAAGTCTCCCATAATAATGGTGTAGTGGGTTTTCTGCTCATCTAGAAGACTCAATTTCAGTGTACATTTCTTCAACCTCTTCATCGTCATGGCTCGATGTTGGTGCATAAATCATTATAATCTTTAGCTTGTATCTCTTAGAAATCTTTAGTATTAGTCTTGACACTCTTGGTGATGTACTTTTGAATTCCAAAATGTTGTTTTTAAAATCTTTATGGACCAGAAACCCAATTCCACCTTCACTCCTTTCACTGTTTCCATTGGTGTACAGCAGATTTCCACTTGATAGACTTATAAGTGATTCATTTCTTCTTGTTTCAGCCAAACCGATGATATTCCAATTCACATTTTCTAATTCCTTTTCCAGCTCTAATATCCTGTCTTCACCGATGAGTGTTCTTACGTTATAACAGGCCAAGTTCAGTTTCCGTGCATGGCAGCCTGGTCGTACCCAGAGATTCTTAGCACCCTCTGCTTCCACTCTAATCCTCTCGCTGCCGTAAGAGGGAGAGTGAAAGCTGCTGGGGACTGAGGGCCATTTGTTTCGTCGTGCTTTCATATTGCTGGAGGGGTTGGTCTTTTCCTCTTCATGCTGACCAGGCATCTTGAAGAGAACCACTCTACACGTTCGTTGCCACCTAAGTGACGTAACAGGGCTTACCATCGAGAAGGTGTGCATGAGTGGATTTTAGGGAGGCAGGCCAACCGGACTTCTCCTCAATCTTCTGTAATAGAGAGATATTGGATCCATCAGTGTTTTAGGCTGAGTGTCTGATAACACACAGGATACCTGTTCCCCTCTAAGCCCCAAAATGTGAAATGAATTAGGAATGTGAAATGAATTAGGAAGTGCTTAGGAGGTTTAGATCTTTTCGCAGATAAGCTTGCTGTATTAGTTTGACAATTCATGGTGTATTCAATAGTAAGAAAAAGTGGGTGGGACCTGCTGTATGAAGTAATGAAATTTTTGGATATGGCGTACACATGGTAAGAATATACCCAGATCCTTGACGTAACGTGGCCTCGACTATGCTCCCTGCATACACACTACTTGGACTCCCTCCAGTCACTATCTGGCAGAGTAGAGGTAGCAAGATTATACACTAGCTGATCCGGAAGCCTCCTAGAGAGTTACCAATAAGTTCGGTCCGGTGTATTAACTAGCAGCCGGCCTGCGAACACCATTTTAGAGCTGTATCCTCAAAAAGTAAGGAATATTGGATCTCGCCACGATGTTCATCATAACCTCAAAAGTGATCAATCATACTGCATGATGGAAGAGATAGGGACGGGTTGACCGGAACTTAGCTCTAGAGACTAAACATGGGTTCCACCACTTCAAGCCTCCAATAAGCAATGTAGTGGTTATTGCACTGGTTTTTTATGCTTATTCAACATCATTTGGCACTCACTAAGACAGTCTCTGACACTGGGTTGAAAGAACATTAAAGACCAAGATTGAAACAAACTACTGTTACCTCCTCTGTATATAAACCTAGATTGAAAGAAACAGCTTGTACAAGCCCCGAATAAATAAGAAAATTGTTTCAACTATGTTGCACTAAATTCCCATTGTTTCCATATTAAGAAATCATAATGCAGGAATTTCTGTTGTACTTGAAATCTGCAGGCATCTGCTAGACTGCATTTGAGGAATCCTTGAACCAAACTGAAAGAGTTACTTGGGCTGGCTTTAAAAATATAGTGTGCGGTTTTTTGGGAAACAGTTGAAGAGATTTAGACTGCCGTGAGTGACATACTGAAGTAAAGTCACTCATGGTAGTCTAAATCATGGAGGGAGAAGGTACCAAGGAGGATGAAATGTCAATACACTGGCTGATTACTGCTGGATGCTAAAAAGAGGAACAGCCACAGAAACTAACTACCTGAGGAAGTCAAAGATTCAAGTTTAAGTTGGTCTAGTGTGTAAGAAATCTAGTTTCTGGCCGTCAGTGCTAGAAAAAAAACAATAAGATATAGCGTTTGATATATATGTGTTTCTTATAAAAGTAGCCTGTTTGTAAAATTGAAGAATAAACCAGAACCTCCACCAATATTTTCAATGTTTAATTTGTAAAAAATTCAATTTGATTTGTGTGATAGAGCAAATTTAAGTAACTTCTGAAGTTTCCATTAAAAAATGTATTTCAAATTTTTTATCAGCAGTAAAAAAAAAAAAAATTCATTTTAAAATGTAGACTTGTGTAATTTTTTATGAACTTTGTGTTTTTCTTATTTATTTTTGGATATAATAATTAAGAAATATATTTTCCTTAGAAATGATATTGAAAGGAAGAAAGAAGATCTGAGACAGTTAGTAGGGTACGTACTACACATAAGCATCTTCCCTTTACTTTAATGAAAATTTAAGGCAATTTCTGTCTTCTTGATTGGAATAATTATTCAATTGTAAGCATTAAAATAATAATTATCAATGGTTGAAATTTATTGAGATTAGTTTTGGTTTTTCATTAGGTTTTCTATTATAATCTATTTCCATTAGTTCTTTTTTCATCCCATCAACACGCAGTTTCAGTTTATGGGATAAAAAATATATACAATTAATGCAGCGATCCTGTCTCGTAAGAGAACCTGTTGTACATTGATCCATTTTTTTCCCATCCATCCACCCACTTTTTCAGGAGAACATTTTATTTATTTAGCATTTGTGTACAATTCCATAATAGGACCCACTTACTCGTATGGTATGTAATAAAGCGGAGAACCTTTCAAAAACTGAAGTACAGTGGGCCCCTGATAAATGGCCTTGGTTCTATAAAAGTACAGCAGGTTAAGGAAATAATAGATAAGGAGCAATATAGTTGCATGTTATAATGGTGAGTGATCCATTTCAGGCAGGGATGCTATCGACTTGCATGCTCCATTTATATTTGAAATAAATGAAACCTAATAAAAATGAAATTAACAATACATTTATCGATTTTAAAATACAGTGTACTGCATACAGTATGCATGTTACCCTTTGAAAGACAAATCATCTTTCATTTAATATCAAGAACTGAAGTATAGAAGTTGAGAGCTGTGAAACCTTGATAGCATCATCTCTTTTGTTCTCTCATTTTTTCCTTTTTCCTCTCATTCAGAATTTCCTTGTAGCGATGATCAGTGTAAACATCCCTTATGACTTTGGAAGGTCTCTCTGAATTCAGGTCCTCATCTGTAAGCTCCATCATTGCTTCTCAGTGCCAGAGAAATCCATCAGTGTTGAAGTTCATAGCTTCTCCATGTGTTCATCATAAAACTGCTCTGAGATCTTTAATTCACTCATTTGAAAAGGGTTTGAATGTTGAGCTCTTCAGCATGTGCCTCCAACAGTACTTCAACGTCAGCGTTCTAATTTCTTATTATCCAATTTAATTATATATGTATTTTTAAACCTCTAGCACTAGTCGCATACCATACTAAATGGTAAATGACTCTTATCAATCAGTGCAATACCACCACTTTGTTTATTGGATGCTTCAAGTGGTGGAACCCATGTTTAGTCTCAAGAGCTAAGTTCCAGTCAACCACTTCCCTATTTCTGCCATCATGCAGTATGTTGTTGTTATTTGGTTTTTAGGAGCATTAGCAACTAAGGCCATATTGCTCCCGGGATATGCGGTGGTCATTCCCTGTCCTTTTCGCATCCTCCATATTTGGTGGTTACAGGCTCGAACCCCGGTCTAATCAAGAAGCGTGTGCATGCACTGCTGCTCCTGCCCACCTGGCTATGGAGGTGCCCATGCAGTATGACTGATGACTTTTTAGGTTATGATGAACGTCATGGCGAGATCCAATCTTCCTTACATTTGAGGGTACAGCTCTAAAACGGTGTTCGCAGGCCGGCAACTAGTTAGTACACCAGACCGAACCTATTGGTAACTCTTTAGGAGGCTTCCAGATCAGCTAGTGTATGATCTTACTTCCTCTACTCTGCCCCAGATAGTGACTGGAGGGAGTCTGAGTAGTGTGTATGCAGGGGGCATTGTTGAGGCCACGTTATGTCAAAAAGGATCTGGGTATATTCGTACCGTGTGTACTCATATCCAAAAATTTCATTACTTCATACAGCATATCCCACCCACTTTTTCTTACTATTGAATACACCATGAATTGTCAAACTAATAGAGAAAGCTTATCTGCAAAAAGATCTGAACTTCCCAAGGACTTCCTAATTCATTTCACAAATATACGTGGTCTCAATTCTAATCTCAACGATGTCCATTTGCAGTCTGCCAAACCCCATGTACTTTTTCTGACAGAATCTCAGTTATCGGTTGATTCAACTACTGCTCATCTCAGATGCCCAAATTATTCGCTGTATGATTCCTTTCGCCTCAAAGGTGGTACTTGTGCATATGTCTGTTCTGATATTCCCTGTCAGAGACTTGGCAATTTGGAATCTCCTCTCTTTGATCTTCTCTGGCTTAAAATCTCTCTACCTCATTGTGTCAAATTCATCTGTTGTCTCTACTGTTCTCCCAACTCCACTAATCACTTGGAACTCTTTGACTTCCTTTCTTTGCAACTTGACTTTCTCCAGTCCAACTTTCCTAACAGTGAGGTAATTTTCCTTGGCGATTTTAATGTTCACAACTCCAGCTGGCTTCCGTTTTCTAGTCACACTGACCAAGCAGGTCGAGATGCTGAGGCTTTTGCAATTACTAATGACCTAGCACAGATTGTTCATTTACCTACAAGAATACCGGACAATCCTAATCATACAGCCAATACGCTTGATCTTTTTCTCACAAACAACCCTTCTAAGTACACGGTCGAAGTGAGAGTTCCTTTAGGCACTTCAGATCACAACTTGGTGATTGTCTCTTCTCCGATGGAACCTTTATCTCATGGCTATTCCCAACCTCGTGTTGTTTGGCATTACAAGAATTCAAAATGGGATGACCTGTGAGACTTCTTTTCCTTGGTCGGATTACTGTTTCAAAATTTCTGATGTCAACGTTTGCTCAGATCATGTCAGTGAAATTATTCTTGCAGGAATGGAATGCTTTATCCCACACTCCACTTTAAAATCTCGTCCTTTATCTAAAGCTTGGTTTTCCAATAAATGTGCTAAGGCTGTCCAAGAGAAGAATGTTGCATATCGTAATTGGCTTGTTTCTTATTCTTCAGTTTCAATTTCTGCCTACACCAAAGCTTGCAACAATTGTAAAGCAGTTATTAATCAGTCCAAACTAGAGTTCGAACAGGCTAAAAGTAGAAAACTTGCTTCTTGCCCTAATGGTAGCCGAGCATTCTGGTCTCTTGGTAAAGCTATTGGCTGCAACTTTTGCCCCAATCTGCTCCCACCTCTGTCCAAACCAGATGGTTCTGTTGTCACTTCAGCCAAGGATAAAGCTGACCTGCTAGCATCCCATTTTTCTTCCAGCTCATGTATTAATGGTCTTGGTAAAACACCTCCCACCATTCCCAACAACCTCCATTCAATGCCTCCTGTGGTCTTCCATCAAAAGGATATCAGAAGGATTTTGATGAATCTTGATGCTAAGAAAGCTCCAGGTCCTGATGGTATTTCTCCACTTGTTCTCAAAACCTGTGCTCCTGAACTTACTCCTATTCTTTCCGCATTTTTTCACTTTCTTATTCCAAAGGTGTTTTTCCTTCTGCTTGGAAATTTGCTTATATCCAGCCAGTTCCTAAAAAGGGTGACAAATCCCTCCCATCCAATTATCCTCCCATTGCAATTACTTCTACTCTTTCTAAAGTAATGGTGAAATCAATTAACCGCCAAATTTTAAACTACCTAGAAACCTTCCGTCTGATAAACGATCACCAGTATGGATTCCATCAGTGTCAATCCGCTGGTGATATTCTGGCTTATGTTACCCATTTATGGACTAATTCAATGGAAAGGTTTGGTGAAACACAAGTAGTTGCACTTGACATCTCAAAGGCTTTTGATCATGTTTGGCATAAAGGTCTTCTAAACAAGCTTCCATCTTATGGTTTGCCAACTGTTTTTAGTAACTGGTTATCCAGTTTTCTCTCTGATCGCTCACTGAGGGTGATGGTAGATGGGCCGACCGGGCTAGCCGAGTGGGTAAAATACCTGCCCGGCAACCCAAAGGTCGCGGGTTCGATTCCCGCCTCGGGCTTGGATCAAAGTACTGTAAAAACCTTGGGAGGTGCAATATGGCCACAGAAGCTGATGCGCCAACAACTACCAAATCAAAAAAAAAAAAAAAAAAAAAAAGATGGTAGATGGCTCTCTATCTTCTAACTTCTCCACTAATGCCGGTGTCCCCCAAGGTTCAGTTCTTTCCCCCACTCTTTTCCTCTTGTATATCAATGACCTTCTTCCATTGACTGGAAATCCTATCCATAGTTTTGCCGATGATAGCACATTGCATTCAACTTTCCATTTTGAAAAACCTTGTCCTGCTCAATCAGCTTCAACTTCTCGAAAATCTGCTACCATTTTCTTAAATGCCGATCTTCAGGTAATTCTCCAGTGGGGCAAAGACAACTTAGTTGATTTCAATCCTTCTAAAACTCAGTCTTGTCTTATATCTCGCAAAAAGGATTCTTCTGCTCCTATGCTTATCTTTAGTGACACTCCGATTTCTAGGAAAGATGATATATCTCTTTTAGGGATTACCCTGAGTTCTAATCTCTCTTGGCACAAGCACATTACAAATATTGCTTCCTCTGCATCTAAAAAACTTGGTTTTCTCTTTTGCTCTCTGGCATTACTTTTCTTCCAAATAACTGCTCACTCTGTATAAATCGCAAATCCGCCCTGCCATGGAATATTGTTCCCACATCTGGGGTGGTGCTCCCAAAACCTCTCTCAGGCTTCTTGATTCCATTCAGAAGAGGGCAGTTAGGTTAATTAATGATTCATCTCTAACAAAGTCTCTCCACTCGCTTTCTCATAGATGTACTGTTTCTGCTGCATGCCTCTTCTACGGATACTTCTATGGGCACTGTTCTTCTGAATTGGCTTCTATAATTCCCACTCTCTCTTTCAAAACAGTCCGAACACGTGCCGCCACCAGCCAACATCCATTTACTGTCCAACTTCAAATCCACAGAACCAACTTTTCATCTTCCTCATTTATTCATTCAACTGCTGCATTTTCTGGAACAACCTTCCTTCATACGTATTTCCTGAAAATTACAATCTACAGAAGTTCAAGTCAACAAATATCTTCTTTCTTCTTCTCAACCTCCAACCCAAGCAGGGTACTAAGTACTATAGGTTCTAATACCTCTCTTGTTTGGGGTTCACATAAAAAAAAAAAAAAAAAAAAATGATCCTTGATGGCTTCTATGGGACTAGTTTCATCCACTACTTTTGATTTTCACCTCCACTAGAAGCATAATTTTCTTATTCCACTATAGGTTGTCCTATTGCTTTATCATCATCAGAAATTTTCTCCAATTCATCACCTTTACTGCATGTGCAATAGTCGTAGTACTTTTGCAATACTTTAACCTACTTCTTGTTTTTTTTATTTCTTCTTGTTTTGTTTTTCTGTTTTTTTTTTGTTTTTTATATTTTGCTCCACTTAATTTTTTCATTGGAAATGGATTAATAACCTGGGTAATTAATCTTATAATTTTTTAATCATTTTAAAAGTTCATATTTAGTATATTTTTCTCTAAGATATTTGAGTAATTTTAACTGATTCTTTTATTTAATAAGTTAAAAACGCTTATTATTTGCACTAATCATAAAATTTTGCTATTATTAAATTAATAAAAAGGTTAGCGATAGACACTTTTTTCTAAATGATAATATTCTGTCTTCTCATACACTGTGTCTATGCATCTCTTACTTTAGTCCCACTTGAATCCTCCTCTTGCACAGACACATGAGTACATTGAATCCTCCTCCTCTTGCAAAAAAACTCACGAGTACATTGTCTGTGACTTGGCGCCACAATCATTTAATTCAAATTCTGCACAAAGTATACATGTAAAAATCGACACAATCATACATAGCACCAAAACAAAGCAATTAGGGGGTCCTATTGATATAAAATGTATTTACAGAGGATAGTAGGCGCCTCCGTAGCCAGGTGGGAAGGAGCAGCAGCAGCAGTGCGCAGCACACACTTCTTGATTAGACCGGGGTTCGAGCCTGTCACCACCAAATACGGAGGATGCGGAAAGGTCAGGAAATGACCACCGCATATCCCGGAGCAACATGGCCTTAGTTGCTAATGCTCCTAAAAAAAAAAAAAACTAAATAACAACAACAGAGGATAGTGCTTGTTTTCAGTACTGGCCTTAGCAAATGCAGGACCCGATTGGAGCATGCTGGCGAGCCCCTTGAAAAATTCAATATTAACACCTCAATATTTTTAAAAAATGAAAAACTAAAACTATTGATAATTCTTTATTATTTTTATATTATTACAATTTGTTAACAATTGATGAGGCATTATGATAATATAAACAAAACTAATCAGAAAGATATATTTTTTTTATCAGCAAAATCTTGGAAGACTTTATTAAAATTTAAATTCCTTGCTTCTCTTTCAGTGGATAAAATTTCAAGGCTGTTGAGTCTCTCATGAAGCATTGTTGATGTCAGATATGTTTTAATTAACTTTAATCGGGAAAAACTTCTTTCCCCTGATGCTACAGTCACCGGAATCTTTAAAAATATTATTAGCGATATCAGTTAATTCGTAAATCCAGTGGATCTTTTCATTAGTTTCGAGAAATTTTAAAATATTTAAAGGATTTTTGAAGTACAATTCTGGAAGAACTAATTTCAGTGCTTCCATTTCCTCAACTAGCATATGGCCATCAATATCTGCTACCTTCACAGACTTGACTAATTCGTTGCCCTCAATGATTTTGGCATCTGAAAGTGCGATTTCTAAATCAGCAGCGTGTTTTCTTAAATCATCCCTTAATCAAATTGTAGACAAGCCTTGTCTGCGATTTTATTAAACCAGTTTACCTTGTAAGCGTCCTTAGGATTTGTTATAGGTTCATCAGCAGGCTCGTAATTGAAGTGTCTCTTTCTATTTTGTAATCTTCTTGTGCGAAATTCGGAGATGCTTCTAATTCTGTCGCAAGTTCTGTGGCACCAACCAAGACTTGTTTAAAGTCAATCCTCTATACTTTGACATCCAGCAAAGAAGGTTTGTAAATGAAGAATGAGCTGTAGCAAGATCTGTAGAATCACTTTTCAGCTCTTTACTAACAAAATTTACTTGAAACAACAAATCATGCCAAATACTAATGAAACAAGAAACTGATATTCCTTGATTTGGTTAGCTAGTGATTCAGCTTCACTTCTTGTTTGGGCATCTTCTGATGTTTCTGCTATTTCCAAAAGTGCATCATAGAAATCAACTTGTTACCTTATTATTATTATTATTATTATAAGCCATATGGTGCAAGGAAGCCTGAGGCTTATGCTGTACCAGCCAAAAAAAATTACTGCATTGCCCTGAGAGAGAGAGAGAGAGAGAGAGAGAGAGAGAGAGAGAGAGAGAGAGAGAGAGAGAGAGAGAGAGAAGGGAATCGGCAAGAAAGAAAAGAATGATGATATCCAGCTCAGGACCCTGGGTTTGCCAAGCCCATACTCACTCACCAGATGTGAGCCTCTGGGGTCTTTAAAGCCTTCACACTTTGCATTCGATGCTCCTTTCACAGAGAGGCTTTACAGAAAGACCCTTCACATATATTTGGAAAACTGACCATCTCTTTGTTGATGCTGAAAATAGCTTGTACTTGTTGAAGTGTCCCAAAAAAGGTCATTGCATCAGGACAGGTTTTGGCGATATCCTCCAAAATTAGATTATAATTGTGACAAGCACATGTTGTAAAAAAATGCCCTTTACTTTTCCTGTAAAAGTTGTGCCGGAACACCTGAAACTTTTCCTCTCTTATTAACTCCATTGTCATAACCTTGATCTCGGTGCTATGTTATGTCTAATTCTAATATTTTGAGTTCCTGTTTCAGCACATTATACAAATTTTCTCCGCTACTGCTATCTATATTGATAAATTTTATGAACTGTTCACACACCTACTGGCATATTGGGCCATGTTCAGTCGGAGATGTATCTAATTCTCAGGGACATTTCAAAGGCTTATTGATAGACAATGTTAACTACAAAATTGCATTTTTGTTTTGAAACAACTTTAGTTTAACTTTATACAAATGACAATTTGGAAAATTAAATGCACTAGGCATAATCCTTATGGGTTTTGATAATTAACTATATAATATCGGTGTAAATACACCATAGTTAACCCATAGATTTGAGCTACGATTGTACCGTAGAAGGCATCGTTTTAATTGTATCTCATAATGTGGTTGCCTTCACAACAAGATAGCTATTATTGAATTACTTCAAATAAATAACGCTTCTCTAGTAGAGAAGACTACTGTTATTTATTTTCAGCGTACCACCACCCATACGATCGTTTCGAAGAGAGATACAATTAAAACGATGTCTTCTACGCTACAATCGTAGCTCAAATCTATGGGTTAACTATGGTGTATTTACACCGATATTATATAGTTAATTATCAAAACCCATAAGGATTATGCCTAGTGCATTTAATTTTCCAAATACATTACCACCACACCATTCTGGCATCTCTCATAATGTGGATATAACTTCGCAACTGATATGGCTTGTTGTATTACCTACCCGCCCACTGATGACGAAGCCAAAAAGCTTCGAAACGATCGTCTGGGTGGTGGTACGCTGAAAATAAATAACAGTAGTCTTCTCTACTAGAGAAGCGTTATTTATTTGAAGTAATGTAGCTATCTTGTTGTGAAGGCAACCATATTATGAGATACAATTAAAACGATGCCTTCTACGCTACAATCATAGCTCAAATCTATGGGTTAACTATGGTGTATTTACACCGATATTATATAGACAAATAACAATGCATATCATGTCATATAAATGTATTTTTCTAGTAGTTTACAAGTTAGCTTGAGCTATAAGCACATTTCCAGTAAACCAATAAAATTTCAAATGACTTTTTCGTGGTTAATTACAAAAATGTTTACTACAAAATGATTTTGTTGTTAATGTTGTCTGAATCCTCTATTTGTTCTTGATGGCTGATATCGGGTGTACACTGAAGAATAACAGCAAAATTCTTGACTGATTTTATTTGCGCTAGAAAGATTCTTTTTCTAGTGCTTCTGTGGACTCTCTTTTTCTCTTCCTTTTAGCGTAGCCACTTGATATGCCTTTATTCTTCTTTTTTTTTTTCATTCTAAAAAGAAATTATAAGGCAACAGATGGATTAGTAAAAATTTTCTTACATGTTTTGTTTTCAACTTACTTGTTGTAGAATAACAAACTTTATAAAATAACTGCATTTTATACTTTATCAGTGATCAAATGGGGAACACTATCATTCATTAAACTATAACACTTCTGATATTTAGCCTGTTAAGCGGTGAGTGTGAGAACAATAAGAAAATCTTTTTCATGGCAGACACTCATCGACAGCATGGAACACTGCTAGTTTCAGTAAATGACATAAAAACACACTTGATAAGAATTCTATAATGCATTCATTGAGTTCAATTATATCAAGAAAAGTTACTACAAATAGATTCTTGAAATTCAAATAGTACCATATTACAATGCCTAATGCCAGTTTTCTTGAATGGCAATACTCTCTGATGCTGAAAACTAGAGGGCTCTTCAGCTTTCTTGTGCTTTGTTTGTATTACAGTGCCTTTCAGTATCATTTATTTTGGCTGCCAACGTCATTTACAATATTTTCTAACATATGTAAAAAAAAAAAAGTTATTGTTTCAAGTTTCACAGGAGCCCTGCTTGATTTAAATGTACTTTAAAATCAATTCTTTAACTAAACTTTAAAAAAAATTTCTTTCTCTTTATTCTTTACCTCTGTTTTTCATTTATTCTTTGTTCCTTTTTTCATTTAATTTTAATTTTTCTGCTATGCAGGGGGCCACAAGAGCATGGGCCTGATTTGGTCCAATCGGCCTAAGTGAAAAAACCTGTTTCACTATCAGCACTGCAGGAAATTAAATGGCAAATACTTCTGATCAAATAATGAACACTAGCAATAGCATTAGTAGAGGCATTTGATGCAAGAAAGCAAGCTTATGTAGCATCGGCCAAAAAAAAAATAAATAAAAATAAAATAAATAAATAAAAAATAACCACTTCCACTTCACCCCTTTGTTCGTTCGAAATACCTGTCCAGCTGAGCCTTAAACTTATTCAGATTATCAACCTCAACGACAAGTGATGGAAGTCTGTTCCACCAACCAACCACCCGCTGGCTAAAGGCAAATTTCCTCACGTCTATCCTACATCTGTCTTTCCTCAATTTGAATTTATGCCTTCTCAGATGATTATTCTGAGCAATAGGAAGAATCCCATCAGCATTGATCATGCTGAAACCATTCAAGGCTTTATACACCTCTATCGGATGACCTCATTGGTGCCTAGTCTCCAGACACTGTAATTTGCAAAACTTAAGCCTTTCTTCATAAGAGCACCCCTTTGTTCCATTCACCAATCTTGTTGTCCTTCTCTGTACTCGTTCCAGCATCTCTACATCCTTCTTGAAATGAGGCCTCCAGACCTGTATACAGTACTCTAGGTGTGGCCTGACCATTGCCTTATACAAGGGAATAATCAACTCCTTATCCCTGCTAGAAAAATTCCTATATATCATCGACAATACACCATGAGCTACTCGTGCAGCCCGTCTGCACTGCTCAGAAAACTTCATATCTGCCTGCACAACCACCCCCCAGGTCCCTTTCATTCTCTACCACTGTCAGTGTAGTACCACAAAGTTGATACGTTGCTCTGGGGTTGCTGTTTCCCATATGTAGTACTTTACATTTGTCAATGTTAAACTTCATTTGCCACCTCTCAGCCCATCTGCTCAACCTTTCCAGATCCTGTTGCAGTAGCATAGTGTCAGAAGTGTCCTTGACAACCCTGCCAACCTTCGTATCGTCTGCACACTTGGACATTAAGCTTCATATACCATCATCAATATCATTTATAAATACAAAAAACAATAATGGACCCAATACTGAACCCTGAGGGACTCCACTAATAACATTAGTCCACGATGAGCAGTGTCCATTGATTACCACTCTCTGTCTTCTCCCCCTCAACCATCCCTTTATCCATAGCAGCAATTTGCCTCCAATGCCACACTGCTCCGATTTGTGCAGCAGTCTTCCATGTGCAACAGTATCAAAAGCCTTTCTAAGATCCAAGTATATAATATCAAAGTTATTCCCTGCATCCCGTTCTTTTGTGACTGCATCATAGTATCCAATCAAATTGGTCAGGCAAGGCTTCCCCTTAACAAAACCATGCTGTGTCTGAGCTATAACTGAAGTCTTGTCTAGATGATCCTGCAGTGCTTCTTTAACCAGTGCCTCCATTAATTTTCCGGGAAGAGAAGTTAAACTAACAGGTCTATAATTACTTGTGTCGCCCTTTGATCCTCCTTTGTGAATTGGAGTCACATTTGCACATCTCCAGTCCATGGGTACTTCCTCTGAGTCCAAGGAAGCTCTCATAATTATGGCTAAGGGTTTGCTTACTTCCTTTGCTGCCTCCTTTAATATAACTGGATAGATCCCATCCACCCCAGGTGCCTTTCTTGTATTTTTATTCAACAATTTCTCCTCCACTTTACTCTCAGTTATTACAAGATTCTCTATCTTTCTGCCAGAGTTGAATACACCTCTGGCATTCCCCTCGCTGAATAATTCCTCATGTGTGAATGTTGATGCAAAATATTCATTTAGTTTGTTAGCTTCCTGAGCAGGATCATCAACAGTTGACCCATCGATATCAAGTGGACCAATCTGATTCATCCCCTTCCTTCTAGAGTTTACATAAGTAAAGAACTCTTTGCTGTTTTTCTTTGCATCCCTTGCCAAAGATTTCTCGTAATCTGCCTTCACCTGCCTAACCTCCTTTGTAACTTGGTTACAGATCAACTTGTATCTATCATAGGCTTCTGTGTCACGTGTTAATTTGTATGTATCCCATGCATTTTTCTTTTCTGCCATATGTCTCATTAGTTCATCTGACATCCACTTAGGCCTAAACCTTGAACAATATTTCTTAGTTGGTATGTAAAGCCTAGTAGCTTCCAAGATAAGTTCTCTGAATGCTTCCCATTTTGAATTTGCTGTTGGTAACATCATCTGTTGGTCCCACTGTATTGAATTTAAATACTGTCTCAGTCCATCGTAGTCACCTTTACGAAAGCAATAACCCTTCCCTTTACCCCTAATGGTAGTTACCTCTTTGAGTAAATCCCACTTCAGTACTGTGATCACTGCCACTTAGTGGTTCATTTACCCGCAGATTCTTAATGCATGAAGAATCACTACTGATAATCAAATCAAGAGTATTTCTCCCTCTAGTTGCCTCCCGAACAGGCTGATGTAGAAAACAATCATCCAATAAATCCACAAAAGCCTTGCTAGTGTGTGAGTGACCAGCCCCCAATTTCCAGTCAATATCTGGGAAATTAAAATCCCCCATTATAAGACTCTCTGATTTACTGGCCCACTCTATTTCCCCGTACAGTTTCTTATTACACTCATCAGAGTCATTAGGCCTATAGCACACTCCTACTCTCAATTTTGATCTCCCGATGCTTATGTCACACCAAACTGACTCGACACTGCACTGTCCAGCAATGTCGACTGGCTCCACTTCCTTGGATTTTATGTATTTCTTAACTAATAGCCTAATCCCTCCTCTCTTCCTATCCTGTCTATCCCTTCTGTAGACATTGTACTCCCCAAATTCCAGTTCTGCATTCCTTATATCTGTGTGACACCACGTCTCTGAAATCCCCACAATATCTGCCTTTGATGTTTTGAGCAATACCTCAAATTCATGAAATTTATTTATCAAACTCCTAGCATTGGTGTACACGCAAGTATACATGCATCTGTTCTTTTTCTTTGCTATCCTAACACAACCCATGTGTTTACTTGTACCCCAATGATTCCCAGCAGTCTCTGAAATATTCTGCATCTTATTTTCCAGGCTGCGGCTCATTCCAATAGAAGCAGTGCAAGAATCACTTTGACCTCTTCCAGTGGCTACTGTTTATCTATTAGTCCTTGTATCCCTCCAATCTAGCAATTTTCCGACCCACCTAACACTGCCTCGATAGCATCAGCAAACATTCTTGCACCCTTTCTATTTAAGTGTATCCCATCCCTGTAGAAGCAGTCTCTCCTGTTAACAAGTACAGACCAGCTGAAAAAAATGCTACCCCTTGAGCCTTGCACAATCTTTCCAGGGCCGAATTGATCGACAGGGCTCTCATCATATACTCTCTCCTATCGTGTCTGGGCAGAATTGCAGACACTTTCAACTTCAACCCTAATCCACGGCTTTTTTTCAACAGTGACCTGTACTTTTTAAGTAATTCAGCCGGTATCCTACTCTTAATATCATTAGTGCCAACGTGTACAACTATATCACCTTTTGTGCCCTTAAAAGATGATATCCGCTCTACAACGTCATCAACCTTTGTCACTGGCAGTCATACCCTGGTCCTGTTCCACCTATCCTTTTTACAAAGCATGTTTCCCGTTTCCCTGACAATAGAGTCACCAACAACTACTAGTTCCTTTGGGACCAGTGCATTCTGCCTTGGGGTCTGCTGCTGTGTTGCATGATGACGAAGTGCAAGCTCTGGCATTGGTGTGGGCAGCTGAGAGCTCGATGGGCCCCTCATTTTTAATCCTTCGAGGGCATCCACCCCGTCCTTCAAGCTCTCATATAGGCTCATAACAACGCTGAGTTGTCGCCTGATTTCCTTACACTCCTTGTATCGCGCACACACAAAGACTTCCCCCATGGCAGTATCATGTCCCATACCGGCGTCTCCGTAGCCAGGTGGGCAGGAGCAGCAGTGCGCAGCACACGCTTCTTGATTAGACCGGGGTTCGAGCCCGTGACCACCAAATACGGAGGATGCGGAAAGGTCAGGGAATGACCACCGCACCAGAGCAATATGGCCTTAGTTGCTAATGCTCCTAAAAACCAAATAAATAATAATGTCCCATACCCGACTGCTCCACAAACATCAAGCAAGTAGTGCATTTTAATAGGCTGTGATTCAGAGGGCAACTGACCCCCTCAGTTCTCCCCTGAGCCACAGCACTCCTATTAGCTTGAGCCTTTTGCTTTGCTGCTCTGATCTGAGTCATGATTTCGATTTAATTTCAATAAAATTTCAATTTCAGTACAAAATTAAAACCCTAAACTTATATTCCAACACAGTTATAACGCTATATTTATGTTTCAGTATCGAGTGTTATCTACGAAATCCTTTTTATATAACTTCCGTATCAAGTTAAGTATTAATTATTTATTTTTTACTAATTATTTATGTTACATAACCCAAATCGTTATATATATAGTTAAAAGTACAATTTAATTGACAATGAAGTTCAACAAGATTAATTATCTGATTAATTGACAATATTATGTACTATACTATACTATATTAAGCTTATGCTATCTATTATCGCGTAACAATGGCGGTAATTTATGAACGGTAAACACGTGGATTTGATATCCTTTCCGATACTAAGTAATACCTACAAAATCTCTATCTAAGTTACTTTAAACTAAGTATCGTAAATAGGAATATAAAGCTACTCTAGAAAATAAGTTAATATGCCAATTTAAGCTAATAAAACAGAAAATAAATCAGAAAAAACTTCTTTGTTCCGGGAGCGGCAAAAATGTACGTCCGCACAGTCTAACCTCGTTCTCAGACTCCCAATATTCTGAAGTTGAAAAGTGACCAGAGCAAAGATCATCTTTGACAGATAAGCAGCCATATTTGAATTTTGTGAATCAACGGAAATTGTTTAAAAAAGATGTAGCTCTTCTCTGAAAGATTTTAACAATTTGTAGATTTCTGTTGCACATTCCCCTAATTTGAAACAAAACTTGATTCAAAATTGCTGCTTATTAAAATTACTTGTTTTAATATGCAATGAAACCGTAAATAATCCTGTATTCAATGCACATTAATTCAGATTGACTGAATGAAGATATATAGATGGTTCATGATTTACTATGTTTAGATGAGTTATCAAACATATTGCAACTTGCTATGATACGGTGATTTCAAGATATGAAGTGAGTACCCAGCACTTCTTGATCACACCAAATTTGTGAAACAGATTAAAGAAAAATCTTCAAGATTTTCAAAAAGATGTGGAAAACGAGTATCGAAAAAAATATTGTTGATGTTTAGTTTTATGTTGATGTTCAGTTAAAAATCCCAGATCAAGGCAGCAGAAACCACAACTAAGGTAACCAGAAATGTTAAGACCTAAGTTAAAACAGAAAAGAAGGTTATTTTAGAAGGTGATGTAAATACTTCTTACAATAGATAATTTTTAGTAAGCATTAGAAGGAATTAGCATTAGAAGGAATTAGCTTTTAGTAAGCATTAGAAGGAATTAGTAGAGGCATGTGTTTCAAGAAAGCAAGCTTATATAGCATCATCCAAAAAAAAAAAAAAAAAAATTCCATTTTACCCTCCATTCACTCCAAATGCTTGTCGAGTTCTGCCTTTAACTTATTTCCAAATTAAGTTTCTAACCTCCACAATGCCAGATGGAAGTGTGTTCCAACTATCAACCACCCACCGGGTAAAGGCAAATTTCAGCACACCTATTCTACAACTGTCTTTCATCAATTTGAATTTATGTTCCCTTAGGTAAGTAATCTGAGCAAGAGGAGGAATCCCATCAGCATTGAGATTGCTCAAACCATTCAAGGCCTTTTTCACCTTGCAGGTGCCTAGGTTCCAGACTGCAGTTCACCAATGTCATTGCCCTTCTCTGTACTCGTTCCAGTAGCTCTACATCCTTCCTAACATGAGGCCTCCAGACCTGTATGCAGTACTCAAGGTGTGGCCTGACAATTGCCGTATACAAGGGGACAATTACCTCCTTATCCCTGCTAGCAAAATTTCTGTATATCATTGACAAAACACAAGCACCTGTCTGCACTGCTCAGAAAACTTCATATCTCACTGCACAATTACCCCCAGGTCCTTTTCATTTTCTACTACCCTGAGTGTATACCATACAGGTACATTACTCTGGGGTTCCCATATGCAGTACTTTACATTTGTCAATGTTAAACTTCAGTTGCCACCTTTCAACCCATCTGCTCAATTTTTCTAGATACTGTTGCATTAGCATACTGTCATTAGTGTCATTAAGAACCCTGCCGACCTATGTATCATCTGCAAACTTAGGCATTAAGCCTGGTATACCATCATCAGTATCATTAATAAATACAGAAAACAACACTGGGCCGAACATCGAACCCAGGAGGGCCTCACTATAACATAGGTCCATGAAGAGCAGTGTCCATTGATTACCACTCTGTCTTCTTCCACCCAACCATTCCTTTATCCATAGCAGCAATTTTCCTCTAATGCCACACTGCTCCCATTTGTGCAGCAGTCTTTCCATGTGCAACAGTATCAAAAGCCTTTCTAAGATCCAAATATACGATATCAAAATTATTCTTTCCATCCAGTTCTTTGTGACCACATCATAATATCCAATCAAATTGGTCAGACAAGACTTCCCCTTAACAAACCCATGCTGTGTTCAAGCTATAACTGAAGTGTTATTTAGATGATCTTGCAGTGCTTCTTTAACCAGTGCCTCCATTAATTTTCCCGGAACAGAAGTTAAACTAACAGGTCTATAATTACTTGTGTTGCCCTTTGATCCTCCTTTGTGAATTGGGGTCACATTTGCACATCTCCAGTCCATGGGTACCTCCAATGAGTCCAAGGAAGCTCTCATAATTATGGTTAAGGGTTTGCTTTACTTCCTTTGCTACATCCTTTAATATAACTGGATAGATTCCATCCACCCCCTGGTACCTTTTTTATGTTCAGTTTCAACAATTTCTCCTTCACTTTGCTCTCAGTTATTATGAAATCATTTAGCTCCCTGCTAGAGTTTGATAAGCTTCTGGCCTCCACTTCCCTACAGACTTCCTCATGGTGAATGTAGATGCAAAGTACGCATTCAGTTTGTCAGCTACCTCAGCAAGTTCATCAACAATTGAACTGTCGATATCAAGTGTACCAATCTGATTGATCTCCTTCCTTCTAGAGTTTACATAAGTAAAGAAGCCTTTGCTGTTTTTATATGTATCCTTTGTCAAAGGTTTCTCATAATCTGCTTTCACTTGCTTAACCTCATTTGTGACTTGATTACAGACTATTTTATATCTACCATAGCCTTCTGTGTCACCTGATAATTTATTTTCATCCCATGCGTTTTTGTTCTCTGCCACAACTCTTATTAGTTCATCTGCCATCCATTTAGGCCTAAATCTTAGAACAGTATTTAATAGTTTGGACAAAAAGCATAGTAGCTTCCAAGATTATTTCCTTGAATTCTTTCCATTTAGAATTTGTTGCTGGTAACATCATCAGTTGATCCCATTATAGAATTTAAAACTGTCTGAGACCATTGTAGTCACTGTTATAAAAGCAGAAACCATTCCTTTACCCCTGATGGTAGTTACATCTTTAAGTAAATCCCACGTCAGCACACTGTGATCACTGCCACATAGTGGTTCCTTTATCTGCAGATTCTTAATGCATGAAGAATTACTGCTGATAATCAGATCAAGAGTATTACTCCCTCTTATTTCCTCTTGAACATGCTGCTGTAGAAAACAATCATCCAATAAATCCACAAAAGCCTTTTTAGTGTGCGAGTGACCAAACCATAAGTTCCAGTCAATATCTGGGAAGTTAAAATCTCCCATTATAAGACAATTACTGATATTACTCTGGCTTGGGTTTCAAAAATGTAACAGAAAATGGGATAGCATGGAACAAAATAGTAAACGGAAGTCTAGACAGACTGATTTTTACTACCATTGTGACCTATTACACTCGTTAGGTATAACAGAATTGAATAATGATGGAACTATAAATTCTCTTCCTCTTGTGGTTTTCTGTTCTGGGTGGGCATGTGCGTGTTTAATGTCAAAACGTGTTGGGAGATGCTGTGCTGTCTTCTGCAGATGCATTATCTGCTTTGTGGTCTAGTCTGTGTTTGTTATGATACTAGTTAATGATATTATTTAATTTAGATAGATTAAATCACATTTTATCTTCCTTGCCCATTGTTTTTCTGAAATTGATTTTGTGTTGTGTTCAACTTATTATTATTTTAATATTTTATTATTTTTTTTTTTAGGGAGAGATACCGTGATTTAATGGATGCAGCTGATACCATTACAGAAATGAAGAATACTGCTACTAAAGTAAAATTGAATGCAGCTTAGCAATTCTCATTATCTGTTAATTCTAGTGCAATTTTATTCAGAATTCAGACTTCATTTGCATAAATTCTTTTGAATATATTCATTCTAAAATACTATTTATGTTTGTAAAATATTAAAAATATATCTGCCATTTCATTATAAATGTTTCACCAAGTGCACAAACTGTTAATTTGCTTACTATTGATTTTAGGAGAATTTTCATTGAGACATTTAAAGCTGTATTTCAAGATATTTAATCAAAATAAATATAGTTTACAGGAATGATTTTGTAATTTCTAACTTAAGTTTGCAGATTTAATTTCAACTTCAAAATTTGCCTAATCATTTTTTTTTTTTTTTTTTTTTTTAATCTGAAAGCATTAGCTTTTATTCTGAAATCTCTCATAAAACCTAATTTTTCACACAAAAATGAGCACATCCTCCATTAACATCAAATCCCCAGCTTAAAAACAAATATGTTTAGTAGCTGCCACAAAAATTGCATCAACCCTTTAAAGTTTATTTCAGTAGTATCTTTTCTGTACACTTAAAATTATGTCACCTGAAGGCACAATTTTATCATCCTGTGATGTTTCTGTTATTGCATGAACTTTTATATTCATTTGTAGTTTTTTGTTTGTTTTTTGGTTTTTAGGAGCATTAGCAACTAAGGCCATATTGTTCCGGGGATATGCGGTGGTCATTCCCTGATCTTTATGAAACGAATTGCTTATAGAGAATTGAAGGTTATAAATCCACTGTAGAAGGCAGTTGTGAGGCCACACATATGATGAATAGTATGTCTGAGTGCTGTCTCCGTAGCCAAGTGGTTAGGAGCAGGAGTGCAGTAGCACACACTCTTTGAGTAGACTGGGGTTCAAGCTCCTGACTGCTAAATACGGTTGCTCTGCCAACCCACATTATTATGAGCAAACAGAAAGGCTTATGCTGCACCAGCCACAAAAAAAAAAAAAAAAAAAAAAAAAAATTCCCATGTTACCCTGAGAGAGAGAGAGAGAGAGCGTGCGCGAGCGAGTCAGAAGTAGAAGGGAATCACCAAGAAGGCAAGAAAGAGAAAAATGATGATGATGATGTTAAGCTCATTGGACCAGCGTGGCAGATTATTGTCCATTTCTATTAACATGAATCGTTGAGGAGGCTGGCTGCAGCTTACCTTTACCTTTATGTCCAAGATTGGAAGAGGTCACCCAAATAATGTGAGACTTACAATATGTGGGCTATAGAACTAGATGCTTTAGAGGGGATCTGACTGAAGTTTATGAGAACCGAGTAGGAACAGTAAAATGTGTTAAGGTTAAATTTTTCCTTATTGATGATGCATAAATTCAGATTAAGGGGATGTGGTATAGAAGATTGTAGGAAGTTAAAATTAGTGAAAAGCAAAGATGAATTTCTGATATTTAGCCATAAGTGCTAAAAATTGTAATTGCATATCTGCTGTTTCCATTCCATGAATATTGAACTGCAAAAGTATTTGTCTCTGAGTTAAATAGAGATGGTCCATTACAATTAGGTTTTAATAACCTATTGTCATGTGTTTATATTCATATGCAGAGTAAAAGAATAAAAATAGTGTAGTCTAGGCAAGGACAAGCACACAGTAGTCTGGAAAATTCTATTTGAACAACCTACATAGTGCATTTCTTTCACCTATTTTGGTGACAAATTGAAGAAGAGCAAACAGAAATATCCTGTGTTGATTTGACATACAGTTTTAAGGTTTTGACACAGGCTTCTCTGTTTAATAGGTGAACTGCATTCTCCCTTCCCCATATTTAAAAGCGAAAACAATGAAACGAATGCTATTATAAATTCCTAAATATTTACTTCTAATCAATCTTGAAATTTAAGTATAATTTTTTTTTTTTTTTTTTTTTTCAGGTAACAGTACATATTAAAACAATGGAAGAACATTGTACAGAAATTCAGCATAGCAGTATTAGGTCAGGACTTCTGCAAGCTATTCAGAAGAAGGTGACAGAAAGGTGTGTTTAAAGTTGATGTTCAAGAAAAAATGCTTTAGGTTGCAAAAAAAAAAAAAGTTTTATAAATGAGTTATCATTATGAATGTATAAATGAGTTATAAGTTATCAAGGGAGAAAAAACAATAGAAATATGTGGAGGTGACCGACAAAATTATGGTAAATATAGGATATGGCAAAAAATACGGATATAATTTAATATTTTTCTGTTATATTGATATTAAAATGTTTTAATATAACAGACACAAATTTGTCTGTTGCATTGACGTTATATTATGTTAGAAGGATATGCCTTTATAAAAATCATATCTTTTTTAACATAGTATACTAAAAATACTTATTAAATGAAAGCAACAAGTCTCAATATGTTCTATGTTATTAATCAATTTACAAACTAATGAGAGGAATTACCTTGATATCAGCATGTAGAATACTTCTTTCCTAACACTCTCCTTGAGTAAAAGAATATAAAATAACTAAATGAATTTTCTACACTTGGAGAGAAAACATTAGCGATCAAACAAACCCAGAATCTGTGGTTCAAGAGCTCTCAACCCGATACCAAAATACATCGCACCACCAACAAATGTCAACAAGCGAAAGAAGACATTGTGACTCTAATTCTAAAAATTTTTTTACTTTCCTGAAGTGGACAGGACTTTGACTTTGGTCATGATCACAGGATAGTAAAACATGAAATGAATGGCAGAATTTATTAGCATTAGCATTAGTAGAGGCATTTGATGCAAGAAAGCAAGCTTATGCAGCATCAGCCAAAAAAAAAAAAAAAAAAAACACCCACTTCCACTTCACCCCTCTGTTCGTTCAAAATACCTGTCCAGCTGAGCCTTAAACTTATTTAGGCTATCAACATCCACTACAAGGGATGGAAGTCTGTTCCACCAACCAACCACCCTCTGGCTAAAGGCAAATTTCCGCACATCTATCCTACATCTGTCTTTCCTCAATTTGAACTTATGCCCTCTCAGGTGATTATTCTGAGCTAGAGGAAGAATCCCATCAGCATTGAGCATGCTCAAACCATTCAAGGCTTTATACACCTCTATCAGATCACCTCGCTGGTGCCTAGTCTCCAGACACTGTAATTTGCAAAACTTAAGCCTTTCTTCGTAAGAGCACCCCTTTGTTCCATTCACTAATCTTGTTGCCCATCTTTGTACTCGTTCCAGCAGCTCTACATCCTTCTTGAAATGAGGCCTCCAGACCTGTATACAGTACTCTAGGTGTGGCCTGACCATTGCCTTATACAAGGGAATAATCACCTCCTTATCCCTGCTGGAAAAATTCCTGTATATCATTGAGAATACTCCATGAGCTACTCTTGCAGCCCGTCTGCACTGCTCAGAGAACTTCATATCTGCCTGCACAACCACCCCCAAGTCCCTTTCATTCTCTACCACTGTCAGTTTTGTACCACAGAGTTGATACGTTGCTCTGGGGTTGCTGTTTCCCATGTGTAGTACTTTACATTTGTCAATGTTAAACTTCATTTGCCACCTCTCAGCCCATCTGCTCAACCTTTCCAGATCCTGTTGCAGCAGCATAATGTCAGTAGTGTCCTTGACAACCCTGCCAACCTTTGTATCGTCTGCAAACTTGGACATTAAGCTTGATATACCATTATCATTTATAAATACAGAAAACAATAATGGACCCAACACTGAGCCCTGAGGGACTCCACTAATAACATTATTCCACGATGAGCAGTGTCCATTGATTACCACTCTCTGTCTTCTCCCCCTCAACCACCCCTTTATCCATAGCAGCAATTTGCCTCCAATGTCACACTGCTCCAATTTGTGTAGCAGTCTTCCATGTGCAACAGTATCAAAAGCCTTTCTAAGATCCAAGTATATAATATCAAAGCTATTCCCTGCATCCAGTTCTTTTGTGACTGCATCATAGTATGCAATCAAATTGGTCAGGCAAGACTTCCCCTTAACAAAACCATGCTGTGTCCGAGCTATAACTGAAGTTTTGTCTAAATGATCCTGCAGTGCTTCTTTAACCAGTGCCTCCATTAATTTTCGTGGAACAGAAGTTAAGCTCACAGGTCTATAATTACTTGTGTCAGCCTTTGATCCTCCTTTGTGAATTGGGGTCACATTTGCACATTTCCAGTCTATGGGTACCTCCCCTGAGTCCAAGGAAGCTCTCATAATTATGGCTAAGGGTTTGCTTACGTCCTTTGGGAATTGGGGTCACATTTGCACATTTCCAGTCTATGGGTACCTCCCCTGAGTCCAAGGAAGCTCTCATAATTATGGCTAAGGGTTTGCTTACTTCCTTTGCTGCCTCCTTTAATATAACTGGATAGATCCCATCCACCCCGGGTGCCTTTCTTGTGTTTATCTTCAACAGTTTCTCCTCCACTTTACTCCCAGTTATTTCAAGATTCTGTAGCTTACTGCTAGAGTTGAATACACCTCTGGCATTCCCCTCGCTGAATAACTCCTCATGTGTGAATGTCGATGCAAAATATTCATTTAGTTTGTTAGCTACCTGAGCAGGATCATCAACAGTTGACCCATCAATATCAAGTGGACCAATCTGATTCATCCCCTTCCTTCTAGAGTTTACATAAGTAAAGGACTCTTTGCTGTTTTTCTTTGCATCCCTTGCCAAGGATTTCTCGTAATCTGCCTTTGCCTGCCTAACCTCCTTTGTAACTTGGTTGCATATCAACTTGTATCTATCATAGGCTTCTGTGTCATGTGTTAATTTGTAAGTATCCCATGCATTTTTCTTCTCTGCCATATGCCTCATTAGTTCATCTGACATCCATTTTGGCCTAAACCTTGAACAATATTTCTTAGTTGGTATGTAAAGCCTAGTAGCTTCCAAGATAAGTTCTTTGAATGCTTCCCATTTTGAATTTGCTGTTGGTAACATCATCAGTTGATCCCACTGTATAGAATTTAAATACTGTCTCAGTCCATCGTAGTCGCCTTTACGGAAGCAATAACCCTTCCCTTTACCCCTAATGGTAGTTACCTCTTTGAGTAAATCCCACTTCAGTACTGTGATCACTGCCACTTAGTGGTTCATTTACCCGCAGATTCTTAATGCATGAAGAATCACTACTGATAATCAAATCAAGAGTATTTCTCCCTCTAGTTGTCTCCCGAACAGGCTGATGTAGAAAACAATCATCCAATAAATCCACAAAAGCCCTGCTAGTGTGTGAGTGACCAGCCCCCAAATTCCAGTCAATATCTGAGAAATTAAAATCTCCCATTATAAGACTCTCTGATTTACTGGCCCACTCTATTTCCCTGTACAGTTTCTTATTATACTCATCAGAGTCTTTAGGCCTATGGCACACTCCTACTCTCAATTTTGATTTCCCAATGCTTATGTCACACCAAACTGACTCAACACTGCACTGTCCAGCAATGTCGACTGGCTTCACTTCCTTGGTTTTTATGTGTTTCTTAACTAATAGCATAACCCCCCCCCCCCTTCCTATCCTGTCTATCCTTTCTGTAGACGTTGTACTCCCCAAATTCCAGTTCTGCATCCCTTATATCTGTGTGACACCACGTCTCTGATATCCCAACAATATCTGCCTTTGATGTTTTGAGCAATACCTCAAATTCATCAAATTTATTTACTAAACTCTTAGCATTGGTGTACACGCAAGTATACCTGCACCTGTTTCTATTCTTAGCTACCCTAACACAACCCATGTGTTTACTTGTACCGCAATGGCTCCCAGCAGTCTCTGAAATATCATTCATCTTGTTTTTCAGGCTTCTGCTCATTCTAATAGAAGCAGTGCAAGAATCTCTTTCACCTCTGCCAGTGGCTACTGTCTCCCCCCAAGCTAGCAGTTTTCCGACCCACCTAACACTGTCTCGATAGCATCAGCAAATATTCTTGCACCCTTTCTATTTAAGTGTTATCCCATCCCTGTAGAAGCAATCTCTCCTGTTAACAAGTACAGTCCAGGCTGAAAAAAATTCTACCCCTTGAGCCTTGCACAATCTTTCCAGGGCCGAATTGATCGACAAGGCTCTCATCATATACTCCCTCCTATCGTGTCTGGGCAGAATTGCAGACACTTTCAAATCAACCCTAATTCTCGGCTTTTGTTCAACAGTGACCTGTATTTGTTAAGTAATTCTGCCGGTCTCCTACTCTTATAGATGAGAGGTCAGTTGTTATTCTGGAGCATGTGCTTAAAAAAACCACAACTCTGAAATTGGATAGGGGCAACTCACATTAATTGGATTTCAATGTAATTTACTTTCAAGTGTTTCAGCTGTTAATAATTTTGTATAATTGTGTTGGATATTAATAATTTTGGCACCATTAAACAAGAATGTATGGCCTTCGCTGACAGTGTGGAAAGCTAATTCAGAGGCCAAATAGACTTTTGCAATTACTAATGACCTTACACAATTTTTATTTTTTTATTAACCTACTAGAATGACAGTCCTAACCACAATTATAGCACTCTTTAGTGGTCCTTTAGGCAACTCAGATCATGACATAATGGTTTCTTCTCTAGTGGAGCCTGAAAAATTCCACTGAGTGGAAATTCAATCCATCATTTTGCTGATGATAGCACATTACCTTCCAGTTTGAGACAGCTTGCCATTCTTAAACAGCTTAAATTCTCTAATATCTACAATTCATTACATGCTAATCTCCAGGCAATTCTTCAATGGGGTGAAGAAAGCCATCATGCTTCTAAAACTTGGTATTGTCTTATTTTTTTCAAAAAAGGTGTCTGCTGCTCCTTTGCTCATCTTTTGTACATAAGCACATCACAAATAGTTTCTTCTGCATCAAAAACATTAGGTTTTCTTTTTTGCTCTTGGCATTACTTTTCTTGTAACCAACTACTATGCAAAAATCTCAAATGTTCCCTATTTTGGTTGCTCCTAAATTTGGGGTAGTGTATCCCCCCCCCCAAACCTCTTTGAAGCTTTGTGACTCAATTCATAAGAAGGCATTCCGGTTGATGACCCATCGCTTGTAAAGTTTTGCCATTCTCTGTCATGTAGTTTTTCAGTTGTTGCTGTATGATTTTTTTTTTTTTATATAGACTTCATGGGTTCTGCTATCCTGAATTGGCATCCCCTACTCTCTTCCATACCAGTCCTAATATGTGCCACAAATAGTCATCATCCAGCTCCAAACTCAAGGAACTGACCGTTCCTCTTTATCATTTATCTGTTCTATTTCTTTTTACAAAAAACAGGCTTCCTTCGTATGTATTTTCTGAAAATTGTAGTCTAGAAAAATTCAGTTTTAACGTCAATTTGTGGCATTATCCTATTAAAGCAAACACAGATCTGTACCATTCCATACTTCTTGCACATTGTAGGGAGCATGGAATTGTCTAAAATATTAAGGTATATGTTGGCAGTCACATTTCCCTGCACAATCAGCAAAGGTTTGTAGGCATACCACGAGAAACAGCCACACCATTACCCTACCTCCTTTGAACTTTAATTGTTGGCATGATACACCACAGCAGCAGACTTTCTCCAGCCATCTTCTTATCCACATATACCCATCTTGTTGGAAAAGTGTGCAGTGAGATTTGTTGCTTCGCATAATGAATTTCCACTGTTCTGCAGACTGGTTATTGCATTTATCATGTCGTGTAAGATTAGAGAGATTGCCAATTTCAGTTAGTGATAGTTCGCTTAACTGCTGCTACTCTCCCTCTTGAAAGGCACAGATCTCAGTGCCTTTACTCCTAGTTTAGTTTAATAATCTTTTTTTTTTAGGAATGTGTGGTGAGATTGGCATGCTATCCATCCTCATGTAAAGTGAGCTTCAGTGTCTTGTGCATTGCTGAATGATGATGGCATCATGCTTCCATTTCATGATAACATTACCAATGATCAATTTTTGATGGTATAGACTTTCAGGAATTGCATGAGTTGACATGGCAGCAGTGTGATATCTGACAATAACACTCCTCTCAAATTGGCTCTGGGCCATGACAAGAATAGTAAACTTGCAGGCTCATGTATATAAGTTATAAGTTATATAAGTTAGATTCAGTTATATAAGTTATAACTGAATAATAACTGAATAACTTATATAAGTCTAACTTATATAATTAGACACTTTTTGCTTACCTTATATACCAGTCTGGGTCATTTGTTTATTCAGGCAAGTCCAATGGACTGTGAAAGCAGAAGTGTCTGGATACTTTTAGGAAGGTAGGGTTTACATGAAAAATACCTTGTCCTCCTGCTTGCTTTCCTTGCCAGTGATATCTTATAATCAGCCTCCACCAGTTGAATTGTTTCTTTGGTGTTACTGATCTCTTTATAGGTCACATTACTTAGGAACTTGTGCATGCTAGTATAGAATTGAATTATTAGGGAAACACCAAACAGTGTATTGCTAATTTTTATAAATAGACTATTTTTTTTCTATCTTTCCCAGTTACATAAAAATTAAGACTATACTTAAGATAAGTAAGCACAGACCAGAAAAATTAATACAATTATCAAAATGTTGACTAATTGGAACAAATATCTGAAGTTGCTGGTGTCTGTGAAGGAAAACAAAATTCCCCTCGCTTTTCCTTCTATGATACTAGTAACTTCAGATCTTTATTTCTATTTATCAAAGCTTGTGGCAATAGCAGATGAAACATTTCAGTAAATCTACTAATTTTTGTGGACTGTACTCTACTTATTTTAACGAGAGCTAACTTATTCTGTTAATTTTTATAACTGGGAAAGTTAGAATAGAAATAAATAAATAAATCTTTATACAGCAAATTACTAAAAAGAATACAGGAACTGGGTACATAATATGGAATTGCAGTGTATGACAACAGTTTTCATTAATTTTTTTTGAAATTAGCTATGACAATTTCAAAAAAAGTTTTTTTTACACACACACACACACACACACACACACACACACACACACACACACACACACACACACACACACACACACAGTAGAGCATCAGTAATCCGAACTAATTGGGACTGAGTAGTTCGAACTTGCGATTTGTTCGGATTTTCAAACTTATAAAAAATATTGTTCTGGAGACTTAAAAAAAAAAAAAAAGTTTAGAAAAACACTGGCTTTAAAATCTGAGGGACTGCCTAATTTTTTTTTTTTAAATCCAGTGCCTTTTCACACAACAGAGGTTGAGATATGGGTTCTCTTAAACTTCGTCTGTGTGAACCACAAATAAACTGCATCTTTGAGGGATGAGTCATTAGTTGTTTTCATAGTTGTTTTTTTTTGCACCATCTGAATCAAGTTTTGATGCAAAACTTAAAATTTTTCCTTTGTTGTTTTTAATGTCTGTTGACTCTTCAACCTAGTAAAATTTTGCTAATGAAGACGTGCTTTCTCCCTTTGAAAGTCTGTTTAAAATCTCAATCTTCGATTCAATTGGTAAAAATTTCTGCTTCCTTTTAAAAGATGAAGGAAACTACAGTACGGTAAAATAAAATTCTGTTCAGAACGTTTTTACTCCATATATATAGGTGGTGTGTGTGTGTGTGGTAAAAGTAATAAACCTGTTGAAAAATATGAAGATGGAGGTGTAAATTGCACAGAATGCTAAAACTAATAGAAGGATAACAAAATTGGAGATATTGAAGAATGTGAATATCCTATATGATATAATGAATTAAATAAAATTACAGTTAGTTCCTAACTTATGTAAATTTTTTTGGTAAAATCGTTAAGATATTTTCTGTATAATATTTAAGAGTGAAGTTGAATGAAGAAACAATAAGTATAAGTTTTTATTTTTGTTCCCATACAAACTGTGCTGCATAATAACCTACAGCATAACTAGAATCTAGGTAAATAACTAGAGGTAGCATTTCATTTTTAGCTTTAAAAATTCTGAAGTTATATTCTTCACCATGTGTTTGAGACAGATGAACTAGGTCGAAGCACTTCAGAGAAACCATCACAACATTCAAGACACATGGACTGTGTCCCTTTGCCTATTTCTTTGGAGAATTATACTCCAGCCCTTTGTCTCTGCATCCTTTCTTTCGGGATTGTAGGGTCGGTTCAGGTTTGTTTGTGAGCGAAGCGGGAGCTTTTGTTTTCATTTTCTGTGTAATATTTGTTACACGTCAGGTTATTGTGGTGAAGTTGAAATTCACCTTGTCTTTGTCCAATCATTTTCACCGCCTTCGCATCACACTATCATCGTGTAGTGCGTGCTTCATTCACATGTCATACGCTGTGACAGCAGCTCTTGTAACTTAACCCTATAAATTTCTTTACAGAAAATTTAATTTTGACTGTTATCATGGTGTCACCTAAGAGAATAAGTGAAAGTGGTACTACTTCACTGCTCTTGCCCCAAGATAAAGTTTTTAATTGTTATGGTATATAACTATTTTTCTTTATTCTTCTAAAGATATTATGTGGTTTTTGTAATTTGGCATATCCAGGATATAGTAGCCATATTTTATTAGTAATTCCTGAGTTGCATAAAACTTGACTTACATAAGAACTCCTGGAATGTATGTCGGGGACAGACTGTGTAGGCTAAATTGGATAGCCAATTAGAGAAAAGGGAATTGTAAAGCAAAAATGATTAGATTAATATATGGAGTAATGGCAAGCATCAGGTAAGGGTAGGGTACTGTGGTTATAAGTCCAAGAAATGTGAGAGAAAAATTATAAAATTAAAATCTGATGTTTGCTAAAAATAAATATTGATACGTAATCAGGTATTTCTTCAGAGGACTACACCTGATCATGTATCAAAAACTGCATTTCTATGCTTGTCCCTACTTGTGAAAGAAAAGGAATTTTAAAATAAAAAATAAGTGAAAGCAAATCGGAGGGTAAAGCAAATCTTCCACAAAAATGTGGACAAGGTAGTCCCAATGCAGCTGATGTGGCAGAATATATGAAATTTAAGTAAATTAAGAAGTAAAATAATAATAAAATTAAAATAAGTGCTTATAGTGTAACTTAGATGCAATAATAGGTGGTTATAAGTGACAATTTAGTAAATAATGCAATTTAGCAAAAATATTTTGGGAGAATTAGCATTAGCATTAGTAGAGGCATTTGATGCAAGAAAGCGAGCTTATGCAGCATCAGCCAAAAAAAAAAAAAAAAAAAACCACTTCCACTTCACCCCTCTGTTCATTCAAAATACCTGTCCAGCTGAGCCTTAAACTTATTTAGGCTATCAACCTCCACCACAAGGGATAGAAGTCTGTTCCACCAACCAACCACCCGCTGGCTAAAGGCAAATTTCCGCACGTCTATCCTACATCTGTCTTTCCTCAATTTGAATTTATGCCCTCTCAGGTGATTTTTCTGAGCTAGAGGAAGAATCCCATCAGCATTGAGCATGCTTAAACCATTCAAGGCTTTATACACCTCTATCAGATCACCTCGCTGGTGCCTAGTCTCCAGACACTGTAATTTGCAAAACTTAAGCCTTTCTTCGTAAGAGCACCCCTTTGTTCCATTCACTAATCTTGTTGCCCTTCTCTGTACTCGTTCCAGCAGCTCTACATCCTTCTTGAAATGAGGCCTCCAGACCTGTATACAGTACTCTAGGTGTGGCCTGACCATTGCCTTATACAATGGAATAATCACCTCCTTATCCCTGATGGAAAAATTCCTGTATATCATTGACAATACTCCATGAACTACTCTTGCAGCCCGTCTGCACTGCTCAGAGAACTTCATATCTGCCTGCACAACCACCCTCAAGTCCCTTTCATTCTCTACCACTGTCAGTGTAGTACCACAGAGTTGATACGTTGCTCTGGGATTGCTGTTTCCCATGTGTAGTACTTTACATTTGTCAATGTTAAACTTCATTTGCCACCTCTCAGCCCATCTGCTCAACCTTTCCAGATCCTGTTGCAGCAGCATAGTGTCAATAGTGTCCTTGACAACCCTGCCAACCTTTGTATCATCTGCAAACTTGGACATTAAGCTTGATATACCATCATCAATATCATTTATAAATACAGAAAACAATAATGGACCCAACACTGAGCCCTGAGGAACTCCACTAATAACATCAGTCCACGATGAGCAGTGTCCATTGATTACCACTCTCTGTCTTCTCCCCCTCAACCACCCCTTTATCCATAGCAGCAATTTGCCTCCAATGTCACACTGCTCCAATTTGTGTAGCAGTCTTCCATGTGCAACAGTATCAAAAGCCTTTCTAAGATCCAAGTATATAATATCAAAGCTATTCCCTGCATCCAGTTCTTTTGTGACTGCATCATAGTATGCAATCAAATTGGTCAGGCAAGACTTCCCCTTAACAAAACCATGCTGTGTCCGAGCTATAACTGAAGTTTTGTCTAAATGATCCTGCAGTGCTTCTTTAACCAGTGCCTCCATTAATTTTCGTGGAACAGAAGTTAAGCTCACAGGTCTATAATTACTTGTGTCAGCCTTTGATCCTCCTTTGTGAATTGGGGTCACATTTGCACATTTCCAGTCTATGGGTACCTCCCCTGAGTCCCAAGGAAGCTCTCATAATTATGGCTAAGGGTTTGCTTACTTCCTTTGCTGCCTCCTTTAATATAACTGGATAGATCCCATCCACCCCGGGTGCCTTTCTTGTGTTTATCTTCAACAGTTTCTCCTCCACTTTACTCCCAGTTATTTCAAGATTCTGTAGCTTACTGCTAGAGTTGAATACACCTCTGGCATTCCCCTCGCTGAATAACTCCTCACGTGTGAATGTCGATGCAAAATATTCATTTAGTTTGTTAGCTACCTGAGCAGGATCATCAACAGTTGACCCATCAATATCAAGTGGACCAATCTGATTCATCCCCTTCCTTCTAGAGTTTACATAAGTAAAGAACTCTTTGCTGTTTTTCTTTGCATCCCTTGCCAAGGATTTCTCGTAATCTGCCTTCGCCTGCCTAACCTCCTTTGTAACTTGGTTGCATATCAACTTGTATCTATCATAGGCTTCTGTGTCATGTGTTAATTTGTAAGTATCCCATGCATTTTTCTTCTCTGCCATGTGCCTCATTAGTTCATCTGACATCCATTTTGGCCTAAACCTTGAACAATATTTCTTAGTTGGTATGTAAAGCCTAGTAGCTTCCAAGATAAGTTCTTTGAATGTTTCCCATTTTGAATTTGCTGTTGGTAACATCATCAGTTGGTCCCACTGTATAGAATTTAAATACTGTCTCAGTCCATCATAGTCGCCTTTACGGAAGCAATAACCCTTCCCTTTACCCCTAATGGTAGTTACCTCTTTGAGTAAATCCCACTTCAGCACACTGTGATCACTGCCACCTAGTGGTTCATTTATCTGCAGATTCTTAATGCATGAAGAATCACTGCTGATAATCAAATCAAGAGTATTACTCCCTCTAGTTGCCTCCCGAACATGCTGATGTAGAAAACAATCATCCAATAAATCCACAAAAGCCCTGCTAGTGTGTGAGTGACCAGCCCCCAAATTCCAGTCAGTATCTGGGAAATTAAAATCTCCCATTGTAAGACTCTCTGATTTACTGGCCCACTCTATTTCCCTTACAGTTCCTTATTATACTCATCAGAGTCATTAGGCCTATAGCACACTCCTACTCTCAATTTTGATCTCCCAATGTTTATGTCACACCAAACTGACTCAACACTGCACTGTCCAGCGATGTCGACTGGCTTCACTTCCTTGGTTTTTATGTGTTTCTTAACTAATAGCATAACCCCTCCCCCCTTCCTATCCTGTCTATCCTTTCTGTAGACGTTGTACTCCCCAATTTGCAGTTCTGCATCCTTTATATCTGTGTGACACCACGTCTCTGATATCCCAACAATATCTGCCTTCGATGTTTTGAGCAATACCTCAAATTCATCAACTAAACTCCTAGCATTGGTGTACACGCAAGTATACCTGCACCTGTTTCTATTCTTAGCTACCCTAACGCCACCCATGTGTTTACTTGTACCGCAGTGGCTCCCAGCAGTCTCTGAAATACCATGCATCTTGTTTTTCAGGCTTCTGCTCATTCTAATAGAAGCAGTGCAAGAATCTCTTTCACCTCTGCCAGTGGCTACTGTCAATCTATTGGTCTTTGTCTCCCCCCCAAGCTAGCAGTTTTCCGACCCACCTAACACTGCCTCGATAGCATCAGCAAATATTCTTGCACCCTTTCTATTTAAGTGTATCCCATCCCTGTAGAAGCAATCTCTCCTGTTAACAAGTACAGTCCAGGCTGAAAAAAATTCTGCCCTTGATCCTTGCACAATCTTTCCAGGGCCGAATTGATCGACAAGGCTCTCATCATATACTCCCTCCTATCGTGTCTGGGCAGAATTGCAGACACTTTCAAATTCAACCCTAATTCTCGGCTTTTGTTCAACAGTGACCTGTACTTGTTAAGTAATTCTGCTGGTCTCCTACTCTGAATATTATTAGTGCCAACGTGTACAACTATATTATCTTTTGTGCCCTTAAAAGATGATATTCGCTCTACAACATCATCAACCTTTGCCCCTGGCAGACATACCCTGGTCCTGTTCCACCTATCTTTTTTACAAAGCATGTTCCCCGTTTCCCTGACAATAGAGTCACCAACAACTACTAGTTCCTTCGGGACCAGCGCATTCTGCC